>NC_052505.1:63507552-63655008 GCF_014356525.2 Nilaparvata lugens
TTAGCGTCCGCTACACTACTTATAAAAATTTCATCATTATACAATCTGTCATTAGAGGAATCAAGGGTGAGCAAGCGTTTAGGCCTCCCGCGATTCCGACAATTGTATTGAATCTTGTAGTGAGTCAATCAGTCTGGTGTACACTCAGCGTCCACGCACGCAGTTACAAAATTTATAGCCTATACACCATTGATTCAGTACAAGATTCGCCCTACATATGTGAAGCCGTTAAAAAACGCACCACATGATTTGCCGGCCCAACGTGAGGCATTTGGATACAGCACTACATGATTTGGCAAATCTCTCTACATATGTGAGGCGAGTAAAATAACGCTTTACATGATTTGGCGCCCAACAGTGATAGGCATTGAAGAGGTGGATAATCGACTACGAGGATTATTTTAGTTGCTCAGTATACTATAGCGCTGACAATGGGAAAATTTTTTGAAAAATTCATGGTTGTGAATTTCTTCAAATTTAATATTAACTGTTCACTGTTGTATAAAATAACAAGTCGTACCATACCCAATTTTTGAATAGAAAAGAAATTTATCGATTGATGAATTTTTAGAGAAAAAATCGAACTCAGAATTTCATTCTTGTGTTATTCGAGAATTGGTCATATCATAAGTCATAGGTATAAGAAATACCATAAGAGAAGTCATACTATTTAAGAGTATTAGGTCTATATTGAAACAATTTATAAAATTTTATGGAAAAGAGGATTGAAGTCATTTATATTTTTTAAAATTTTTTAAAGCATAAAGAGGGAAGTAAAATTAAATCATGGATATATTGCAGAATAATTCAAGTAGAACGCTGCAGCTTTTATATAAAATTTTGCAAATAATACTAGCCCTATATATAGAATTGCGGCGAGAAATCATAAGAGTAAAATATTTATAATAATAATAATAAATTATAAGAGGCGTACCTGTATTACCGCATAAGTGTCCATTGTGTATCCTGTATGTTCTTGTCATTTTTATGTTAACGATATTGCTAACTTGACTCATTTTATCACTGAACACATTGCTAAACCACTTTTTCTGTATTTCACTCACTACGAAGCTATAACAATTTCTATTGGATTTCTTATTAATTATTTTATATATCACATCCACATTTCCACATTTATTCACCGCACACGTTCGTCGCATTATTTTTTTGCAAACCATGGCAGGAAACGACCAGGTTAATTCAAGTCTGTCGGACACCGAAGACATCTCACCCAATTGTTCGCCGCCATCCGCATCTGCCACCGCATCCGCCGATTTCCATCCCAATGTACTGGATGATTTATCTTTGACGCAGGTGGAGGAGAGCTGCATTCTGGTGGAGGATCCGTTGGCAGCCCAAGAGCCGGAGGACGAAACATCGGGAGAGCATACGGACGACGACGCCCCCGAGACAGGAACTCCCATTTCTCGTACCGTTGCTCGGATAAAAAACCAGAAGGTGACCGTTCGCCATACACCTGCTCCCGCAATAGATTGGAACACCATCCTGGAAGCAATAAACAACTTAAAAGAAGATAACAAACAAACAAAGGAAGAATTAAAAGAAGACAACAAACAAGCAAAAGAAGAATTAAAGAAGGAAATTCAAGAAATAAAGAAAGACAGTAAACAAACAAAGGAAGAATTAAAAGAAGACAACAAACAAACAAAGGAAGAATTAAAAAGGGAAGTTCAGGAAGTAAAGAAGGTAAATGAACAGGGTTTGGAGAAGTTGAGTCAGCGGATGGATGGAGCATTCCGTGACACAGATAAAACCATCAAAAGATTAGCTGAGTGTCTGGATAAATCAATTTTAGAAACAAATAACCGATTGGATAGGATATCCGAAGATATGCATATGGGAAAAATCAACGTCGAAGTCAGCATTAAGAAACATATACATGTGGAGAAGGATACAATAAAGGTGGTTAAATTCAAACAAGCAAATGAAGAGCTAACGAAAATATATGAAAAGAGTTTTGAAAAACCAGAACAAAAGGTTGAAGGAAGCAGCGGAAGAAAGCAGGACGGTAACACGGCAAATTGAGGAGAAGTGTCATGCAATGGAAATCAATATTGGACCAGAGATTGAGCCCTTGCATCTGAAAGCGGACATAATCGAAGGAGAGGACATAAAACAGTTAAGCGAACGTGATACATGTATGGAAGACCAACCTACCAAAAATGTCAAGGCTGAAGTCGCGCCGCACCCTGCAGAGCACCGAGAGGAGCCGGACGACATCATCCACCAAGCCGAGGACGTCATCAATGGCATAGAGGGACAGCCCATACCACCGCCCGTAGAATGCCAAGAGGAGCCGGACGACATCACCCGCCAAGCTGAGGATGACATCCATCAGGTAGAGGGACAGCCCGTACCACCATGCACTGGACACCAGGAGTCCAAGGATGTTGCCCGCCGAGTAGAAGAGCAGCCCGGACCGCCGACCGCCTACATCACTGTCCATCCACCAAGAACAGCACCTGCAACACATCAAATCAGTATCCATCAAAAACAATCAGAAAACAACATTATAACAATTAAAATCCGCATAAAGTCAAGACCACACACAAGCAGCAAAACAATTCAAGAAAGAAGAAGAATATCTAGAAGAACCTACAACCACCGTCGTCATGTTAGGCTAAAATCTGACATCAAATCTTTTACCAGCATGCAAGAAAAAAGGAAGACGGTATCAGAAAAAGGACCTACAATCACCGCAGTCATGTCAGGTTAAAATCAAGCCGACTGTACACCACCATGCAGAAAAGAAAAAGATTATTTGAAAGAACCCACAGACATCACCGGCATGTCAGGTTTAAGGATATCAAACTGCATGTCACCGGCCGACCAAGAGGAAATGAGTTTGTAGGAAATGATATACACCACCGGCACATTCGTTTTAAGCCAAGTTTGATAAAACGGATAGTTGCAAATTGGAATTGGACCTTGAATGACACCAAATCAAATTTAGATGGGGGCTTGAGGAGAAAATAATTTCGAATTAACTGAAAATTACATTTGTGGAATACACCAATTATCAAACTTCTTCATAGTCACAGCCTACACATTGAATAATATCTTTGCAGACTAGCATTTTTCTACTGCAGCCTAATCAACATAACCTAAACTTCGCCGCATCTCAGCTAATAAGGAAATATTATTAATCCACATCAAATGAAGAAATTATTATCAACTCTAAGTCAAGAAAATAAAACTACAAAACAACTCTAAAAATTACCAACCTGATCAAGCCATCTGCATCATGTTACAGTCATCACAGAAACAATCGCCTAGTTCTATCCGCACGACTGAAAAACAAAAACAAGAATTATATTATCAACAGAAAATATTTTGTAAATTAGAAATCAGATGAAATTAGTAGTGAATAGGAGGAAAGAAAATAAACAAAGTTTATTTGAAAAAATGTGTAAATCTAACCTCGAAATACAGAATCGATAGAAAAATCTATTCAGAACCAAAGCCTGTTCGATAATTTTCTTCGTCACACCAACCAATGTGTGCGAAATCATAGAATCAATGTATAGGAATCAAAGCAATATTGTTATTAACTATTGTAACCTATTATTTAATGTGAAATTATAAGTAAAAAACGCAACCAAAAATATATATTTATGTTAAATTGCACGAAATGCGCATGTTCTATGTCATATAAATGTATTGCTAAAAAGCTAAAAAGAAAATGAAATTCTTACCTTCAAATGTGAAATTTATTATTGTTGCATCAAAGATCATGAATTGTAATTCAAATTGATAAATATAATCTTGAAAGCATAATATTTGTAACCAGCATTGATAAAAAAAATCAGAAATCACTTCCAGTGTAACCCTGTTTGTACACAACGTACTAAGCATAAAAAAGGAATTGCTCGTTCCAAACGGTAGTCAATTGTCAAGTCACCGAAGTTGAATCACACTCTCACCCAATTTATGTAAAAGCCAGAATAAAGAGTCGAAACCTGTAATAACCATGAAAAATGATGAAAATCTATATTTGTTGCAAATACTGTTTGAATCCTAAGAGGATAATATGTTGAATTTTGTATATTTGTTATAGTTATGGGTCTGCTCATAAGCCACCCGTGAATGGAAGTTGTGGAGTTGTTTTAATGAAGGATCCGAAGAGACCTCATTAATTATTGTATTTCGATTGTATCCAATGAAAGGAACAATCAATTATTTATTTTCTCGTAGCCAAAAGTGCACGATATATTGTTTTTAGTGTTAAGTGTGGAGTTTTCGTAGAAGTAAGGAGGTGAAATGGTGTATTCATCACAATATCGGATTTTTCAAATAGTCATTGTTTCGACTCGTCTCCCAATTACCTATTTAAAATATCCTGGGGGCTTTTGTGTGATGAATCTTTCAAATAGATCTCATGAGAAGAGAGAAAAATTGTGATTACCTTTTAAAATGAAAGAATTTGCTAAAGGAATAGTTAGCGACCGAGCGATAACACTCACTTATCAGTAACTGTGTATTAGATAAGAGTACCGTTCTGTACCAAATATTTTCTAGAAAATTATTCAATAAAATTATAATTATTCTGCAAATAAAGCACGAATTATTTATGGATTGCTCACTGATTTTGAGGTTACACTTTGTTTACTATCGATCAGATGTTATTAAAACAGTTCGAACGCAGCTGACTGATTCAAAGTATTGTCAAATGTCATGCTGGCTTCACGCAAGATATAATACCATTTCTAAAAATTATAAAACTATCAATAAAGGACCAAGAATTTCGAATAAAAAAATAAAATGTATGTATTATCGTTGAAATTATTTATTATTTAAGAAATTATATTATATGTCAGGTCTTATTGTAACTAACTAGGTCATAGCATGAACAGTATATTATTGATAAAACGGCAGAAATTAATTATAACAGTCTCAAACATAATAAAATTTGTATAAGAATATTAATTTATTAATGATTAATTCAACTGAACCACATGGTAATTAAATCTCTTTGGCAAGCCTAAGCCAATCATAGTGCATAGAAATAGCACCAAAAAGGTGATCGTTTGAAAGCAACACATGTTAATCTACTATCAGACAACAAACCTGCCTTATCATATATGCTAGCACATGTACATTGTATGAGAGGAACTATGTCTAGAAGATTAAGCAGTTTTAAGAATTACATAAATTGAATTATTATTGTAATTAAAGGAATTATATTCTACTGCCTGCCACTGACGTCACGTCTACGTCACAATCGTTCTACCAATGGAAAATTTTTATGCAAATTTATTACATCGAGATTCTCAGAAGAAAGGTCTAGCCAAGAAGCTTAGAGAAAAGACAGCACTTCCCTTTTGAAATCCTCACCGTTCAGATCTCTTTATAGTTACCAAGACCTATTTGTAAAATTTTCGTTCGATTTTATATGTTCTATTTGTGAGCCGATATTTTTAGGCCAATATATCTGTTATTTGTAAATTTATTTCCATCAATCGATAAATTGAAGAGTTTAAAGTTAAATCATCCCTTAATTAATTTGGTGAAGGAAATATTAAATTAAAATTCCCCACGTGCTGAAACCGAAGCCTGGATTGCTGCCGATCAAACGATTTTTGATCTAAAGAAGAAAACCACGACCGCCAAGGAATTTCACGTGAGTTATAAGTTTAAAGGGGCCCCAATCTACGCTTCGAAAATATTTCAGTGCAGAAAGATATAAAATTTTTCTTCGTTAAATTATTGGCCACGCCGACAAGCGCTTTAGCATTTAAGAGCCTAGAATTATCCATATAGAATTTCTAAGAATTTGTAGTTTGATTAGCTATCCTCCGCTGCCAGAACCACGACCCCGAGCATTTTAAAAATATTTTATAATTTATTTTCACTATTTTTTCAAAACTGTTAAACTTTATCAATTGTAAAATTCTGTCGAATCACGCATGGTATCATGCAAGCACAAGAACATTTTTAACTCCTTTTGTCAATGCTAAATTATTATCGATCTGTAAATCAAATTTTGAATCTGCACTGTATGATCATATATTTTATTATAATATATTATAATATATTCCAGTTTTGTTAATTCGTTTTCTGAGTTCGATTATTTCTTAAGCCTGTCAATTATTGTGTCTGATACGTTCTATATCATCAAGAACCGATCGAATACGATCATTGAAATAATTGAATTAAGCTGGATATTGGAACAGGTCTAAGTGGATGTAGTGAGTGGGGTCAGATCAAGATATTTATTCTTTGTCCTTACCTGCTCATATATCAGCTTTTATCTGTTACCAACCTCGACTTAGGAGCGAACACATCAATTGTACAGCAGATGCAGCCAGAGATCATATAAATTCCTACTATAGAGCTTAAAACCCGACAAGACTCTGTTCTCGAAGTATATTCTGAACGATATTTGGTCCAAATACCGTATTTTAATCCTTCAGAACTTATTAGAGACGCAGTCCCGTAAATTATCTACATCGGGATTTTTGCTCGACCTGTATGATTTTATATGCTCATTCTTCACAGGTAATAATTTTAAGGTATCCGTATTCAGTGTTTAGCGTCCGCTACACTACTTATAAAAATTTCATCATTATACAATCTGTCATTAGAGGAATCAAGGGTGAGCGAGCGTTTAGGCCTCCCGCGATTCCGACAATTGTATTGAATCTTGTAGTGAGTCAATCAGTCTGGTGTACACTCAGCGTCCACGCACGCAGTTACAAAATTTATAGCCTATACACCATTGATTCAGTACAAGATTCGCCCTACATATGTGAAGCCGTTAAAATACAGCTTTACAACATTCACACATTTGAACATTTGAACATCTAAACATTTGTAAAATGGTAAATTGCAAATCCTTCACAGGTGATGCGGTATTCTTGATATTTATAAGAGCGGTTGCTAAAATCCCTATTTTGCAAATAAATTCGCAAAAAATTAAGGCCGTCCGGCTCGCAAATATGCTGGGTTCAGACCGCAGCTCCAGCTCAGTGGTAGATGCATGAATTTTTTCAATATAATTAATCACCACAGGGTTCAATGACTGGTGATCAATGATTCTTACCACTGCTTCCGTGAAGTTCTTGAAGAATACCAATAAGGAAGTCAAAAAGATAATTGGTGACTGATTATCAGAAACCATATATTCAATCGAGAATAATGAAAACCAACTATGATCTTTCTAGTTGATTTTTGAAATGATTATCATGAATAGGTATTCACCAATTTACCCTTCTGAAATTCCTTGGAACTTGCAATGCCAGTTCTTGAAGTTCTCTGGATCCTTATATGATATAACTGTAAACTTATTTATATATGATTTTTCTGGCAGAATAGTATGCCTATCATCAAAGGATGATAAGTAATGAGTGCTCTTAATAAGATCAATTTTAATTGATTCACTGATTTTATATGCTGCAGAATATTTTTCTTGGTACCAAGACAGCTCAAACTGTATATCACGAGATGAGTTAGGATATAATAAAAACTTCTATGATTTTGTATGCTGACATAAAACATAAAATATATTCCCATAAAATAATATATATATAAAATATCTTATATCTATAATTTTCTTTAAATAAATTCTTTTCTAAAATTTAAGTAATTATCACAAGGCTTATTAGCATTCACAATTGTGAGCTTTAAAAATAATAAATTTGTATTAAATACTGATATGTGGACTTCAAGTCAATTCAGAATTCTACAACTTAAAACCTGTTCAGTATGTAGATTTAACATGACATACTTTAATCAATGAGCAAATAATGATTAATAAAAATAACAATTCAATAATCTCAGGTTTTATGAGTTTGTGCTGTGCATGGAAGTAAGCTTCCTACATAAATTGAATAAATTCATAAAACGTTCTTATAGACTATATGATAGTATTCAACACGTTGCAAATTTCTTAAACTTGAATTAATTCATATAGCGCTTTGATCAATTCCCCAATTCACTATAAAAGGCCGGCTAATGAGCTCATTAGAACTAACACTCACAGTAATGATGTTCTTGAAGGTCTTGTAAAGTGAATTAATTATTTCCAATAATTAATTATGCAGGTCCTTTTCATCTCTGCTGGGCTCGCGCTTGGTCCAGATTTCTTATAATTTTCTTTCAGTATTTAAAATATATTTATGGGAACAGATTACAATAAAGAACTCTTTAGCAGCACTGAGTTCACATATAATCAAACATTAATTACATATATTTCACATTTAAAAAAAGGATTAACTTGATGATTTTAAAATTCAATAGGAAGAAAGAACCCTGATCTCCATGTGCGTCCTCACAGATCGAGATCACAAGCCAGAGAGGAATGATTTTCAGAAAAAATTCATCTCTTCCTTGAATGATTTATAAGCTTTCTTCTGATTGGCTTTCTCATCTTAGTAAGACTCAATGTAATTGGTTCTTTAGGATTCAGGGTGTTCCTAACTTGGTTATACAAAGTTAAATTCAAATTTGTTACATAAATAAATTAAATGATAGACTAATGCCCGGTTTCTCAGTCGTTCAATAAACAACGCTATAGCAATTGATTCAATAACTTTATCGATTCAATAAATTTTTATTGGTTCCTCAAACATATTTATAGAATCCATAGCGATTCATCTGTTCAATGAATCTGGCAGCATTGCATGATTCCAAACCGACCACTCTCGTAAACAAACTTTATACATGGTTCCTATGGTAACCAACCAAATCTTGGATGTTTATTCCATGCTTCTTGTTGTGAGGTAATTTCCTACGGTACTGACAATGTCAAAGATGTCATCTTTTGGCTCATGTCTCCAAAACAAGATGGCTGACACCAAATAAGGGCTATCAATGCTAAATATAGTGCAACTTTGATTCTGTTTTGTTTTTAAAATACTGGTGATCTACACTAAATTTAATTTAATTTTGTAATTTAATTTTTCTAACTTAAATTTTTGATTGCAACCAGAAATTTGACAAATTTATCCATTCAATAAATATTTATAGGCTGGATTTTGGCACTATAGTTTATTGAGAGATTTATGGATCCAATAAGTTTAAGGAGCGTTCTAGAAACGCATTTCTCATATTTATCGATTCAATAAAGTTATTGTATGAATAAACGGCTTATGGATCGACTGAGAAACCAGGCATATATAGTTTATCGAGAGATTTAAGGATTCAATAAGTTTATGGAGCGTTCTAGAAACGCATTTCTCATGTTTATCGATTCAATAAAGTTATTGAATGGATAAACAGTTTTATGGAACGACTGAGAAACCGGGCATAAAAGTATTTTAATAATTAAATCTCGATACATGATGCTATAAAATGATGTACATATAATTTTTCATGTGAGTTTTGTGTACTCTTGGTTTTCATACTTTTTAAGATCGCAATAAATACTCATGTAACAATAATAGTTGTCCTTATCTATTTACATAAACCTTCCCTAGTGTATATAATATATATTTTGTGAGTAAACTTTATAATTTAATTCATACTGGTTGATCGAGCGATCAGCTGATTCGTTAGGTATCGATTCCAAGAACTGTCGATTGATCCTAGATCGATTGATTCATTTAGAACAAAAACAAAAAATTCTAACCTCAAATGTACATGCAAACTTTTTATTTTATATGATCTGCCAATAATAAATAAGCCGCTTTATAATTTTTATTCCTGCCAATGAATTCTCATTATTGTCGAATTACAACTTTACTTGGTTCTCTTATCGCTTTAGATAATATGATTACTCATTATCACAAATAACATTCGATTTTACTTGAATGGTGCTTTGACTAGGCTTTTTCCTTCCTATTTTATATTTCTATTAAAGCTCAATAGTTCATTTCAACAATATTTTGTGGTGCTAAAATACCACGTGACACATTAAACATTTGAACATTTGAACATTTAAACATTTAAACATTTAAACATTTAAACATTTAAACATTAAACATTTAAACATTTAACATTTAAACATTTAAACATTTAAACATTAAACATTTAAACATTTAAACATTTAAACATTTAAACATTTAAACATTTAAACATTCAAACATTTAAACATTTAAACATTTAAACATTCGAACATTTAAACATTTAAACATTTGAACATTTGAACATTTAAACATTTAAACATTTAAACATTTGAACATTTAAACATTTAAACATTCAAACATTTAAACATTTAAACATTTACACATTTAAACATTAGAACATTTGAACATTTGAACATTTAAACATTTAAACATTTAAACATTTGAACATTTAAACATTTAAACATTCAAACATTTAAACATTTAAACATTTAAACATTTAAACATTTAAACATTTGAACATTCAAACATTTAAACATTTAAACATTTAAACATTTAAACATTAAACATTTAAACATTTAAACATTTAAACATTCAAACATTTAAACATTTAAACATTTAAACATTTAAACATTTAAACATTTAAACATTCAAAAATTTAAACATTAAACATTTAAACATTCAAACATTTAAACATTTAAACATTTAAACATTTAAACATTTAAACATTTAAACATTTAAACATTTAAACATTTAACATTTAAACATTTAAACATTAAACATTTAAACATTTAAACATTTAAACATTTAAACATTTAATCATTTAAACATTTAAACATTCAAACATTCAAACATTTAAACATTTAAACATTTAAACATTAATCATTTAAACATTTAAACATTTAAACATTTAAACATTTAAACATTTAAACATTTAAACATTCAAACATTTAAACATTTAAACGTTCATTTCAATCCAAGCAAGGCGATTTCTCTGATGTCTTCTTTTCCTTTGACGGTACAACAAAAGTGGTAAAAGCTGTTGCCTTTCTATTTTAAGTTAAACACTTAATAATATACACTTTTGAAAAATGTGCAAAATACAATTAACTGAACACTCATGAAACAGAGAAGTCACAACACATTTGCGATGAAGAACTACAAGAATTATTTTGGCTACTGATCATACGTGGCGGTAATTTTGCCGCTCGATGTTTGGCTGTATTTTTTCCGCTGAATGTGTAAGCTTGACTTTTTTCGAGGCGGCGACGGCAGTTTCGCCGCCGCGGCAGAAACCGCCCAGTGTGTAACCAGCGTTACTATTGTGTCTCCACTGTGATGCGACACCACAGTCTCAGTAAACTCTAAAAAATTATGTTTATCAATATTTATTGACATTTGAACAAATATTTGACAAATATGAATATTGGGGAACAGTAAAGTCCAGTCAATATAGACATAAAAATGGGGGTTTGCTTGCAATTAATATCGTAGTTCTGATCTTTTAATATTTTATTTGGATACATAAGAGGAGTCCAGAACCAAATTCTCCATTCAAAATTCCCTTATGCTAATACAGAGTGGCCCAAAAATTTCGTATTTTAGGTTCAGTTTTCACCTATTTCCGGCAAAATCAGTGATCAGACAGAAAAATTTGCATTGCCTTTTTTATGATCATAAAATTCTGAATGAAATGAGATCATTCGGAACTCTCTATCTCCAATGAGTACTGAGTTATGATATTTCAAATTTGAGTGATATTTAAAAAAAAATCAATTTTGATCATATTCAGTATTTGATCAACAATAATTATATCCTGATAACAATCTAGATGTAAAATTCAAAATCCCTCTGGGCGTAATTTTGTGCTCTAAAATCTGAGACTAGGTAGAGCGCTCTATCTCATATAGATTTCCAGGTACACTTGACAACAATGCTCATTGTATTGTGAAAAACACCTCATTTTTAGCTTCAACCATCATCACCATCTAAATTGTCCTCACAGTGATATTTACCACAATGATATAAGCTCATGAGATTATGTTCTATGAGAATCACCCGTTAGTTGTACTTCATTTCAGTATTTCCTAGTGGAGAGGCGCGCGAGGACACGATAAAGGATCGCTTAAGGATCAAGCTATCAAAATGAAAAAGTTTTCTCAGGAAAACATTTTTTTTCAATCATTTCAAATTTTCTAAAAATATCAATTTTTGAGAAAGTTATTCAATTTACTAAAAATGACCAAAAATAGTGTTTAGTTGAGTTTTTTTTTTGGAAATTGAATAACTTTTTCAAAAATTGATATTTTCAGAAAATGTTTCAAAATTTTCTTGTTTTATTCAATCAACATTACCATGAAGAATTTATCTCGTACCAAATTTGAAATTTCCTGTCCCAAAACTTTAAACTTTAGGCGTTCATATCTCAAAAAGTAATGATTGGAAGAAAATGTTTTCCTAAGAAAACTTTTTCATTTTGATATATACCGGTACAAATCGAAAAACTTTGAAAAATATCACCAGTACAAGAAAGTTTATTTTTAGCCTTTGCACAGCCTCAAGACGTAGACTGCAACATAGTATTAGGCCTACTTAACTTGCTAAGTAATTAGAACTACAATTTCTACAAGTTTGTTTAACACACCTGTTTAATTAAGTAGAACTCGTCTGACCTTTGCATGGGGAAATTCCTTCACCAATTCTTCAAGATCTGGGGACTGAACTATTTTATGTTCGCTAGACCACTCAGATGTTCCTGGTATATTGTTGATCTTAGAAAAGTCTTCATCAGCTCGAGGTTGAAAAGCTTCTTATATAATTTTACCATTCACATTTGATATTATGAATTTATTATTTATTTGTATTTTAAAATTTTCCATTCCTTTAAATTTGCCGCCCCCAAAACCTGCCGCCCTGTGCGGCCGCCCGGTCCGCTCACCCGTGGGGTGTGTGAGTGCGCCACACCAGATGTTTTAAAGATAATTAGCACAGTGGAAGTTCAGCGTTAATCTGCATATCTGTTGGATTGAATAATTATTTGGTTTCATCTATGATAAGGTTCTATATTTTCTCCCGGTTGTACCAATACCTACTATTACTTCAGGCAATACCTACTATTAATTTAGGCCCCACAACTGATCTAATAAACTATGACATCATCACATGTAGATCGATGAACTACTGTCGGTAAGAAAGTGACATAAGTGCGCTGAGGCTTGTTATCACATTTGATATTACAAATTATTGGAATTACAAATTCAATTTTCACGGTCTCCATTTCAATGAAAATGGTTTGTTTATCATTCTTCTAATATTTGTTTGCAGGGGTGCCCACAAGGGGGGGCATGGCGTAATTTGCGCCATCAACATTTTTGGGGGGGCAAGATTTTTTTTATATTTTATGTAAATATTTTGAATCATGGCTAAAAAATCTAGGTATTGAATAGAGATATCCCAATGTACTTAATTTTAATACTTTTTCCCACCTTTACAATGTTCTATTTTCCTAAGTGTAACTCAATATAAAGCATAAAAATACAGTTAATAATATTTTGTATGCAGGAATTTTAGTAATTTTAAGCCTATGAGTTTGAAGGTAAATCTTTCACAAAAATAAATTATAACTTCATCATCCACTATTATTCTGATTTCCTTTGCTTAATTTCAATTTTTAATGGTCCTGTGTTTGAGTTTCCTTGCTGTTGCAACCTAATTTTCTTAAAAGCACAATGATAAGTTAAATTGTAAAGACATTTTAATCTAATAATCATTTTAATTTCGAATGCGTTTCATGATTATATTGATGTCTCTGGAATGGGAATGCAATTATAAACAACATCGCAAACTCTAGTGAATTTGACAGAAGAAAAAACTTATCTTGTCAAAAATTTGTGAAAAATATCAAATGAAGCCAATTTCAATCTTTCAAATTTACAACCTATTTACCACACAGTAATCAAGTAATTATTGTAATGCTTCATTACTTTTTTCTGTTTTGTATAATAGTACAGTCAAATTGTCGTTTTTCAGGAAACAGCCCAAACGAATTTTTCGCGACGGTTCTATATGTATTTTGGGGCGCTGAATTCTAATCTGAAATTCGCTGACACGCCAGAAGGCGGCTTCACCACCAAAACTCCCAAAAAACCCCAAAATTTCGGACTTTTTTCAAGTTTTCCATTTAATCTCGAGAACCTTTAACTTTTCGAGAAAAAGCATTCCTTAAAATATTAAAGATAATAAAATTTCCAATAAATTGAGTGGTCGCGCAGGACTCTACGATTTTTGATTCCGTAGCTAAGAGTTTTCAAAAAAGGGGCATTTTTTAAGGGGTTTCAAAATTATGCAAACCTACCAATTCTAGCCTATACAACTAGGATCTTTTTCTAGTCATGATAGAAAATCATGTCCTACAGCCAAAATTCAAATTCTCATTATAATACCTCTTCATGGCCTTCCTAACAAAAAAATAAAACATTTCGGCTGAAATCACCTTACGAGGGTTATATTATATGAGAATCTCTCGTTAGATTTCAGTATTTCCTAGTGGGGGGCACACATAGGGATACGTCCAGGATCAAAACTTTAATCACTTATAACTTTTGACTGAATGATCACATCTCCTCGTACTACAGCTCGTTCATATCAGCTCGTCATGGCGGTTGAAAATCATGTATCATATCACTAGAATTTTTTTAAAAAATAGGAAATACCTCCTTTAGTGTATTTCAATGGATAGAAAAATTACCGATTGCTATATTCAAAACTGTGTGTCTCGGTAACTCAAAATGATACTTGGTCTTGATTTGAAGAAAAGAATCTCCTCTTTCATGTGAGGTGAATGATTTTTGTAATAATATAATCGTGAAGCTTAAGATACATTTGTTTCTAAAAATAAAGAAATTTGCGATATTTTCTTTCATTTTCACAGTCTCGACAGTTTTTCGATATAAACAGTAATGCAAGATCAATTTAAGGCAACTCAGCTTATAGAGCATGAAATTTTCTCTCATATAAGACCATTTGTACTCATTTTAGAGACTCTTTAATAACAGTAAAATCGCAAGAAAAATGGAAAGGAAATGGAGATCATCATTATTCAATTGGCTGTAACTTTTGAACGGTATTGAAAACAGGAGTATAATTTATTCATGGGAGTGAAAAGAGGAGAAAATTCATCACAACCTCGACTACTTTTTGGATTTTTTATCTGAAGTGTTCCACAAGATACGCAACGTTGCATATGCGAGACTGTGAAAATGGGGGAAATATCACAAATTTCTCGCACATGCAAAATTGCGTATCTTGTGGAACACTTCAGATAAAAAATCCAAAAAGTAGTCCTGCGCGACCACTTAATTCATTGGAAATTTTATTATCCTTAATATTGTATAGAGAATGCTTTTTCTCGAAAAATTCAAGGTTCTCGAGATTAAATGGAAAACTTAAAAAAAGTCCAAAATTTTGGGGGTGAAGTCGCCCTCTGGCGTGTCAGCAGATTTCAGATTAGAATTCAGCGCCCCAAAATACATATACAACCATCGAAAAAAATTCTTTCGGGGCTGTTTCCTGAAAAACGACCATTGACTGGACTAATTGTGTGTGTGAATTTAAGTAGAGTGTAGTGAGTTTCATAACGTCTGAGTTCATTGAGTTATGGATTAAGTGGTCTCAAAAGTAAAATTTGAAATTGTTGAAATGGTGAGTGCCAAACTGTTGTTTTTATTTAACTTGAGATTTAGTACATAGAATGACCGAGGCCCGAATTTAGTTGCAGCAAGTTAGCAGGTTCCCAAAATGTATAGATTGAAATTGAATATTCCTTCTTTTTCTGAGTAACTCTGTTTGAAAATTTGACATGATTTCTATTGATTCGTTAATGAGTTCAATAAACCTGAGGTTGAATTTTAAAAAGTATTTTTCATTGAAGTTCCTGGCTCGTAGCTACTATAGTTGCTAGAATTTGTGACAATGATGATAATCTGTGCATTTCAATGAACGAATCCACTAAAAGCTCCCAATCAATCAAGGATTCAAATACCAGTAGATGGATTGATAGCAGTAAAATTTAGCAAATATCATAGAAGAAAAAAACAACCCCCCTCCATTCACAAACCAGTGAGAGATCAGATAATAACGGGTATCCTAGCTACAATTCAAACAGCTTAATAGAAAAGGATTCTATTGCTATTTATTTAATTATATAAAATAAGGAATTTTTGAGGTTAGGCTCTATAATACTTACTGGTCGGCAACCTAAATAATCAGTCAAGCCGTATAATTTGAAATTTAGCCAGACACCTGTGGCAAATTTTAGTTGTAAACAAATAGCATTTGACCAGAGGATTTGGTAACCACATGGCATGTAATTGTAAAAGGAAAAACAACTTAATAATCCTAAAAATATTTATTGTGTCAAATGAGCATGTACAAAATATGTAAAATAAATAAAAATATTAAGGAAGTATGTATATTCTGTCAGGCGCATGGATACATTCGTAATTTTTGGATGAGCCAATCAAAATGCAATAACTGACTGGTGGTAAAAGCGAGTCGATTCAAAAATAAACCTCATTATTCATATGAATGATAAGAATTTGTAAGTTATCACTACTCAGTTCATGTACCAGATGTAATCTGAGTGATTATAAAATATAACACATAATATTTATGTAATAGCCAAGCAGATTGACACAGACTATTTGATTATATAATGGTGTAGTAGTTGAATATTTAAATAATATGCAAATTTGGAATATGGAAGTATGATCGTAGAGAATAGGGGAGATCAGAGCCCACTTGCTTGCCAGATGTCACCAGGAACGGCTACCAATTTTATAGAGCACAAGTCCCCTTTTTGTTAATAATTGTACATTTGAAAGATTCAAGTTTAAATTCAATAATTTATTTTCATAAGACTTAGTGAGGCCGTATTAAGGCGTGAGTCATACAGATATTTATTTATTCCGTTGGAGAGGATGACTTCAGCCACCAGAAAACCCAAGACAACAGAAGAATTCGGATCGCCATCATCATCTTGTGAATTTTGGCACGTGAGTTATAGTGTTAAGTGTTAAGTTATAGTGTTTTATATTTATGAGTTATGGTTATATAACAAGGAATATATCTAGGGCGCCCTCAGTGCTTCGAGTGAAACAAGATCTATGGAGCTAGCTCGTCAAAAGGTTGTTCAAATATTGAAATTAATATCTAACTTTCGCAAGTCTTGAAACGTACAGAAGAGATTTTATTAATTAAGAACTATATATCAGATTTACATGTCTAAGTATATATATATATATATATATCGTATGGTTATGTCAGCATATCATCCAAACAAAGATATAGAGTACCGGTACTATTTACTCACGTCAATAAATACAAATGTAAAAAGGTGGATAAAATACCCAAGATAAAAGGGCTTTGTGCTTAGTAGCATGCATCTAATGGATTTGAATTATTACAGAGCTAGATCCAACCCTTTAAGCCATTCCACAGACTCATCACTGACATTATGTATACCCTCAACGCCATCGGGGGAAGATCGCAAGGGGCACTCTTCGGCAATGTGCCTCATGGTTTGTACTGCCGCCCCACAATCACATGTTTGGTCATCTGTCATGCTCCATTTTGACCGCCAATAATTACATCTACCCACTCCTGTGCGGAAACGATTGATGAGAGACCATTGTTTCCGAGGGAGAGACATACCATTCACCTGTGTTGTTGGGTCTCTTATAAGAGAGGAGTTCTGCCCAATGAAGTTATCCCAAGATGCATTCCACCCTTTATCCACTGTATAATCTTCAGCAATCAACATGTCTAAGTATGCACAGATGAAATATTGAAGTTTTGATATTGTAATTTATATGCTCACTCAATCATTCTTTTATTAGTAGGCTAAATCATAAAGAGATAAATGAAGCTCATGTTCACTGGATAAATTGATTCATCTAATTTCCACCAGAGGCCAAATCTTCAGCCCTGAGAAATATATATTAATATATTTAAGAATTATAATTTATTAATTGCTTATTTATCATAATTTGGAAAGAAGGTATATGAGATTTTATTCAACAAGCAACAGCAAGTCGATAACTGAGCTGCATAATCTAAATGCATATGATTGATGATTAAAGAAGCACATGATAATTTTTTGTGCTAAAAAAGCAAAACCTAATAAGTGAGCTAATGTGTGATATTTTTTTGATATAAATTTATTTGTTCTTATTTTATTTTTTATACTTGTTGCTCTATATATTTATTTTTTCGTTGATATTTTTTGTAATATATTTGTGTCAAATTTGATGGTGTATCCTTTATTTATTCCCCTATCTCCATGCATGACCAATCTCGTTATAATCTATTTAGTTACCAGTATTGAAAATTCATTAAGATTACCAGCCAACTATATTCTTCACCGAATAAGTTGGGGAAAACAGCGATATACAGTATTGATTATCAAATCTTTGGAAATAATACGTTCCAGAGATTTATATAAATTATCCAGTAATAGCAAATCTGTTTTAAAGAATCTCAAAGTCATAGTATTAAGTTGCAGCAGCGTAAATTCTCGCATCTGTATTTGCGGAATTCGACAAATCAGTCACAGAAATTGTGGACTGTTGGAGCAGCCAACATCAGTAACCAGCAAGAGCAGAGAACTGCGGGAGCTCCTGGGCGAGCCATTAAGATATTGGTATTATTATTCTAAGAACCCCAATAAGGATTATATATCTTGTTATTCATGCTCTACCGACTGCAGCCAAGCAGGGCAACTCGTTATTGAAAAAAAATAACGTGACAACATGTTCAATTTTCTCAACATTAAAATTAGATAATAAAACCATTATTTTAACAACGTTCTGAACTATGTTATGAACATGAGGCGCAATGTATTGAATCCTGAGGTCTCCATAAGAGTGACAAATAAGAAGAAAATGCAGAATTGTTTCTAAGTGTGATTCACAAGCGGGCCATATCCTCTGTGGTTCAACTTGATACCTGTTACCATTAATTTGAATAAATGTACTTTTTGCCGATAATCTCAATTGTGTTACGCATCTAATCATTCGAATTGGCAGCTGAAAAGTAAGCTGTTCTCTCAGTACCGAATCAGGATTGAACATTCTATACAAAGGAGACTCTTGAGAATTGTCAGACCTACATCTATCCTCCTCTATCATCCTCCCCGAATACGCTCCCAGTATTCTATTTCTGTTGTTAAGCAGATCCACTGCATCGAATCCATATTCCGTCCATAAATAATCCCGAAACTGAACAGTTTCCAACTCCCTCCTCATATAAGACGTCCAATTACCTTCGAAGTTTGTTTTCAATAGAAGTCGATAACACACATGAGGGTACCTAGACTCTGCCATGTTTACAACTTTGATCAACCATGACAGGCATCTTTCAAAGACATGAAGCTTGAGTTTCGGCCTACCAGTCTCCAATCTTACACTCCAACTCCGCGTCGACCGGATCAGCAGTAAAAGACGTTTCAACAAGAATAACTGTGCTTTCTCTATTGCTTCTTCATAACCCAAACCCCAAACCTCTGAACCATATAGGCAGGATGGAATGACAACGGTATCAAACAACTTCATCTTTTCTATCCATTTCTCTGATCTGACTCTAGACAAAACATTAATCGCCACTGTTGATTCCGCTTTAGCCCTACTTATTGATCGTCTTAACATCTCTATATATCTTCCTGAAGATTGAAATATAACTCCTAAATAGTTATACTGGCTACACATTCCTATTTTTTCCTCCCCAAGCTTGAAAATGGATTTATGACATTTGCTTAATCGACCTCTATGGAAAGTCAGTATTTTGGTTTTGTTAGCATTCACCTTGAGACCTACTACTGCACTGTATTGGTCCAAATATTTCAATTTATTTCGCACGTCTGAAATGCTATCAGCCAGAATGACTATGTCATCGGCGTATTGCAGCATTAACACATCATTGTCGCCGTCAAGATTCAAGCAATGCAATCCTCTCTCTCTAAAAAACGACTCTATACCTGATGTGTAGACGGCGAAGAGGAGGGGGCTGGCAAGGTCTCCCTGCAACACGCCTTTAGTCATTGCTATTGGCTCAGAATAAACCCCTTTGGACCTATTTTCAACTACTAAAGTCAAGTTACAATACAGGTTTTGAAAGATGTTAATAATTCTCCTACTTATGCCAAGTGCTCTCAATTTTTGCCAAAGGCGATCATAAGGGACGGAGTCGAACGCCGATTCATAATCAATGAAAATTGCGTATACTTTCCTTTTTTTAAATTGCATATAATATTTAACTATTGTGTCCAGTACAAAAATATTGTCAACGCATGAACGGCCTTTACGAAATCCCGACTGACTCTCCTCCATCATTCCGCACTCATCCGCCCACAGTGCCAACCTGTCTGTTATTATGCCGGTGAAAAGTTTGAGGATATAATTCGCAATAGTTTTTGGTATCCAGTTTGATAAGCTAGTATAAACGACTACGATCTAGGAAGAATCAATCTACATGTTATGACGTCATTAATTAGTTGTGGGGCCTGAAGTAATATTAGGTATTGGTTGTACACATGTCTATTAAATTCAACCGCGGTTAAATGACGTCATTTGATGAAACATATGACACCAACTAACTTTTCTGACGACAATGCATGACACATCATTCATCACCCTCCCACCACGTGTAAATTCAATCGATGTAGATGCTATCATGCATTTAGAGTTTGAATCAAAAAGCACTTCGATATTCAGACAACTTCACGTCAAGAAAAAGTTATTATTTATTCTATCCAATAATTTCATACAGACCCTCAGTAACACAGTCACAGTTATTCCAAGTTTCCTAAATTTCTATCTATAAATAGAATAATAAAATGTTGGTTATCAGCATTTGATCAATATTTTCAGTAGAATAGAGCTGAAACACCTGAGCTGATTGATGTGCAACAATCTTCCTATTGCGCAGTCTATCATTCCTAGCAGGACATCAATGAAATCAAGTTATGTGTTATCTGCACCAGAACATTACAGAAGTCGAGTTGTCAGAGCCAGAGACAAATATTATCCACTCATCACCGTCAGTGTAGTGTTTTCCACTTGATCGATTCTATTAGTGAGAAAGCCACTCACTGGAGTTTTCAAAAAATCAACAACCAGGTATGTAATCTACAACCATCATATTATCATCATCACCATCACGATGCCGCTCTTCAGTGTTGGTAGCCACCACAAAGTGGTCCACGGTCCACATTCAACCACAAATGTGGATTGTGGGCCACGATTTGAGGACTAGTCCCGGAAAATGAGATTACTGTTGGCTTAGCGTGGAAAGAGCGCTCATATGCTTAATTGAAAATCAATAGACTGGCTGGACATTGCCTTGCAGTCAACACTCATTCACGTTGGATAGCTTTTCGATTTTTTTCCAGTTACCATGACCTGCCAGTCTGTCTATACGATTCCTCGTCGAGCAAAAACTTCGTGCCTATTCAGATGAATAAAGCATAAATTTGCATAAGAATGGAATATTAATAATGATAGATACTCTAAAATATTGTCACAATCCTTAAAGAGAACTGAGTAAAATTTCCAAATGGAGCTCATGAATATGAAAGTTTTTCGCCACATTGAAAATATTTTACTGTCCCAATTACAAAATCCACAATTCTTTTTTCGAATCTCCTACTAGTTTAAGCCTAACCATTTTTCATGAGCTTCACTCTAAGCCTATAGGTTGTGTGCCTAGAACAATATTTAATCAACCTTCCTCCAAGTGAATTTAACATTATAGGAATAGCTGGCTCCATAATAGAATTTTCAATATTATGTAATAGGTAGCTACTATCATAAGCGAGTTGCCAAAACCGTTTCCTATCTCTATTTCAGTTGAACGGCCATGACAATTAGACCCAAGCAGTAGATACCGGGCTTGATATTTGAAAATTCCGCTGGCTCCTGGCCGTCAGCAAATGTAGATTATAGAATTATCTCGCCAAATTAACTTTCTTTGCGCGACATAGAGTGTGTGATGAACCTTAGAATTACTAAATATTGGGTTTCAACGAAATGAGGATAATGCATTCACACGCATGTCTCAATGTACAAACGCAATGGTCAGCCATATATGTTTTCCACATTTTTAATTGACCAATAGGAGACCAGAATCAGAAGATGTTAGTGGTGCGATCCCCCAACCGAGAGATCAGACTAGTTTGGGGGACACTTTGCTAGGAGCAGTAAGAGAGTAAAGTAGTTTCAATTTCTCAATCGCCTTCTTGCGAGTTAATTAGTTGTTAAAGAAGTATGTGAGTTTTCTTTTTCTATGTTTCGAATTGTTTGATTTTTGGTGTAATTGATGTTTGTAATTTGATTATTTGAAATTCTGTAGTGTTAGATTAGTGAAGACTCATTGAATCAGGCATGACCGAAATCAAAAGAAGTTTTATTGACTCTAGCCTGTCCACCTTCATGAATTAAGTATTGACTTAGGTATCTTCCGTTGTGTCGGTCAATTCCAAAATTCTAAATCTATTAGCTTATTTCTTTTAAAAGTCGGACACACTATGAAATTGGAACTCACTAACTGAACTATAACGACTGAAATTTTGTCAATGTGAATTCATATAGAGGATAATTATTGTCTCCAGTGATAATTATTGAACGGAAATTCAAATTGAATGCTTTTAACCACCCTGAAACTGAAAATATTGACCAGAGAGTGGAAAGATACAAGAAAATTCTACTGGTTAAAGATAGAAGAGCTACTATCCAATGATTATTCGCCAGCCCTCTGTTTCCAAAATGTATCCACTCAATTGTCAAAGCTCGTATTAGCAGCAGTCTGGGGGCTGGTTGACAGAATTCAATCTGGATTTTCGTTTATAAGTAATATTATTATACATACTACTGAAAGCTGGAAAAAAAAAATTTGGAAGTTCCAATTCAGTAGTTTCAATTCCATGGTTCCAATGAAGAGCTCACAAAAATGCACGAGAAATTTGGCCAACCCGTTATAATAAATTTGAGAAAGTTGTATTTTCGAATTGAGGTGGAATTTATTTCCTCCAACTCTCTTAGAATCATCTCCCTTCCTCGGTAGAGGAGGAATGTAATGGAGGGGTGAAGGGGTGAAGGAATTCTGTTGAAATTGAAAGAGCGTGGCTTACATCGAACATCGAAAATTTATTGCCAGGCATTCTCAATTATAAAATTGAGAATGTTAACAGACGTTCACTTGCCTCAGAGAATTTGAGTGAAACTCAAGCTCTGTCAGATGAATATTTCCATGTCTGTTTCGAGCAGTCCATTATTATTAGAGCATTATTTGCTCGTATTAGGCAAGACCTACATACCACGCTGGTAAGCGTAGGCTGCATAACGAATTCACATATCCAAGTATTGGAGTACATATCCAATATCATATCGCTTAATCGAAGCTGAATTCTTGTTATCACTGTGAAAATAATTCTCTCTTTTTATCAGTCATATCGTGATATTATATCAGTTGAATTCGTGGAGCAGTCAATCATATTACTTCCATTTTGAGGCACTCTTCATATCAAATTCTGTTATTTTGAAATGATAAGTCGTCTTTTTTATCAATTATAACAATAGGATTTCCACCGCACTTTATCATTGTTCGTCTAGATTTCTGGAAATTCTTGTTCAGATGCAAAATTATTAACTGAGAGACTTGTGAAAATGATAACATCTACTTCTATTGAGGCTGTTATCAGCTTTCAATTCAATTTATGTGTTTTGATACAAAGCAAAGGTTTGTTGCGCAATATGTGATTGCACATTATACTCGTACTGCTACTTTATTTCGAAAAAATGTCAGTTACGAATACAAATTTCTCTAGATTCGCTTCAATGAATTCCCAGCAAAGTGCTTTGCAATTTTGAAAATTTCCAGGTTTCTGATTGCTTGAAGTGGTAGCTGTAATTTGGGATATTGTAACATTCTAATCAAACTTTAGTTGTAGGTTCTAATTTATTTTAAATCGTGTCTTCTTTCGGCTCGGACAAAAAATGGTGGGTTCATGTGCATGCTAAACGAACATTAAGGGCTATTCGGTATTTTTTAGTTTGTAAACTTGTACAAAATCGTCTCAAGTTTCTAGGTAAATTTATTACCTTTCCATGAAGTCATTTGTTTTTAGTTAAACAATCATTATAGCTGGCTACTCATTCTTCCTGATGATAAATAACAAAACAAAACGTCAACATAAGTGGCGCTATATCAACGACACGGTTTTTAACAATAGGTTAGGCAATAGCGAAGGAGACGGTTAATGGAGGTTCATCAATCCGAACATGTTCGGTTATTGACAGTGTTGAATGCTCAAAAATGTTTGACGTAAAGTCGAACACCGCTCAATCGTACAGCATTTGTATTCTGACAGATGACCTGCATCTAGATTCAGAGTACTCATTTCAATTTATATCATTTGATAACAGAACATTATCAACAAATATAATATGGCATATATTGGCTGTATTCTAATCGATTCACATCTCATTACCGAGCCATAATGAATAACACAAATTACTGCAACGATAATAATTATCGTGATATTGGAAATGCTGCAATTCAGATTCACAATCCACCAATGGGTATGTGGTGGACTTACTGTTGTGTCGTGGTCTATCTAATTTTGGTAGGATACCAGTATGCACCACCTGAAACTGACTGGAAATTTGAATTGGCAAACTAATTCGTAATAGTTCATTTTAGATAGAGAACATCATAATATTAAATTATCAAATAAATAGATATACTCAAGAAAACTGATTTTCAATTATATAATTCTCTTACTCTTAATCATCATTCTCTTACTTCAATAATTATAACCATGATGATAATGGGGAGAAATCGCAATTTGAAGAATAAATCATAATAATACTCCTTGCTAATGTTCAGAAGATGATTTATGCAGTCATCAGAGTTTGCTAGAGGCGCGTGACATTGAATTAATTATATTTATTTTTATGAAGCCGCTGAGTTGATTTCTGTTGGGAAAGATTGATTATCCTCTAGTGAAAGTTCACCAGAAGTAATGAAAATCTTCCATGAACGACCATACCTTTATTAATAAATTCACTGTTTATTGATAAATATGTCATTATCATACTGTATTCTATGAGGTAGTCTGCAGCAACTGTATTTTTCGACTCTGAGCTCTTTCACGAAATTAAATAGGAATTGGAATCAATAAATTTATGTTTCAACCACCAATCGGTATGCTTAATAAAAACGAATTGAACTCAATTATCGAACAGCTTTATTGAAGCACATTATTATGAGTTTGCTGACCTCATAATCCAATCAGAATTCAGTAACCAAACAAAGGCCTCAGTTTGAAAACCAGACAAGCGCCATTTTTTTTTTTTGAGAGAATAGGGTTTTGTCTGATTCTTATACTACAGAAGCTGCCAAATCAATTGGTGTAAAAATCATACATGTAAAGTGCCTTGTTCTGCCGCTAGATCGCGTTTAGACTTGTCTATCATATCAAGATCTATAATCACAGGTCATGACACTCATTTTCCTTATGGAGCGGCCATTATGTGGGGTCTTTATGGCGGTACATTTGAAATTCCAATCTGCTCTTAACAAAATCATGCATCATGCATTTTAAAACAATATTTTGGTTCAGATAATATGTAAATTTAGGGTGAAAGAAAGGAGACGGAGCCGCCGAAAGCAATAGATGAACAGGTAGAAGTTCTAGTGACCCTTCAGTGGTCGCCTAATTTTAATGATTTTCGACATTTTCGTGGTCTATTGTTAAGGATTTCACTTCAAGGAATAAATTGGTGGCTCAGTCTGATGACTTGAAGGCATTTTCAGCTGTAAACCAGTGGTAGCCTACATTGATTGGGGAAACACACACATTACTCTCGATTATAAGTACAAATCTACTCAAACTAAGAACGTATATTATTCTTTATAAAGAGTTTTTAAGAAGACTTGTGCCACAAACACACGCCGTACGCTTCCTATAGCTGATGCTATAATTATCATACTATACATTATATTGAATTATTTGATAATTACTATATTCATACAAATAAATAATAAAATATACATATCTTCAGCTGATGAATAGCGCACGTGGTGTGTAACCACGAATTGTATGTAACTCAAGTTAGTCTGTATACAGCTTGTGAGCAAGTTGAGTTTCATCAGAATGAACCATTAGAAATAATTGAATAACAAGTACTTGAACACTGATCTAGATTCAATAATAAAGTAAGAATACGAGTAATAGGTAAGGTGGGGAGTAATAGACGAAAACTGCCTTATTAGTGGCCACTCCGGCTACTAATAAGGGTAATGAAGTGGATTCAGAGGACAACAGAGTGTGATAGTTGAGAGTTGCAGGATGAACCTTTTTGGAACAATAGCCCAGTGTACAGGTAGCGCAACCCTGTCTCCTTTCCTCAACCCTAAATACATGTTTTATATTTTTTTCTGAGAAATATTATTATTCTGTTCTGTCAGAGGAATTTATTTTGCAATTTATAGCCAAGCAATATTCCTTGAACAATAGAAGTAAATAACACATCATGTTGTTCAATCTATAATGATGTGTGTGTGTGTGTGGTGTGTGTGTGTGTGTGTGTGTGTGTGTGTGTGTGTGTGTGTGTGTGTGTGTGGTGTGTGTGTGTGTGTGTGTATGTTTTTGTTTGTAAGAGGGGTATTATGGGGTGAATTGTGCTCAAGCACCCGTTTTGCATCTAGAGTTCACATACTTACGCTCACAGAAAACTCCACCAAATCCGCGCCACATTCGTCATACACACATTCATCATACACTCTTTCCGGTTGGACCTACTAAACGGGACTCCGAAGTGAGTATGCTCAATGAGTAAGTAGCCTACGAAATGAGGTGATATGTATATGCTTTTTGAGTTTATATCCTACTAAATGGGGTACATAAATGGTATTTATCATCACATAGGCATCTATTATGTTTTGAAACTAGAAGTCTACAGGTTTCTCCTTTCAAATGGAGACACTTAAACTTGGCAACACTGTCTATAGTCAAGTATATGAGTACATTCAGTGATAACTTCTACTGCGAGTTCTATATGGATTGAATAGTTCTTTGGACTCTCCACACCACGTGAAAAATTGCTAATTATTATTCTTAAACGTAATTATTATTCAAAAACCTCGTACCTCTCCCTTGATGTCCACAGCAAAACTAAGGGAGGAAAGCTGAAATTATCTACAAATTGAAGCAAAATGACTATTCTACATTGTGCTTTGAATTTGAGAGAGAATTTTGGTATCGTTCACTGTACATTTCAATATAAGAGTTTTCAAATTATTAAAACACTGACACTATATTGTTGTATAAGCTGTAAGGAATGAGTATGGAAATTTCACAGTTTCAGATCAAATCAAATCAAATCAAATTGAGTTTATTCACAAATCATTACAATTAATATAGTACACATGTATAAATATACAAAACACTTGTGAATTTTCCCCACATAGACAAGTCTGTGTGTGGGGAAAGAGTTCTACTTAATAAAAAACAACTTGGTACTAGAAAGAAAATGATAAATATCTACATTATAACTTGAAAAATAAAAGTTGATTAAATTTAGTGGAGAAATTATATTATATTTTTGAATTGAAGTAGTACAATATAACTATTGCGGTATACAGCTTTAACATGGCACACAAATAAAGTTTAGAACTTGAACAATGATAAATTATGAGCAATATATTGATGATGAATACAAGGAAAATATATACATAGTACCTATCAAAATCGGTAAGAGGAGTAGATGAGCTGATCAGCGACATCCCTGCCGGTTTCAAATAACCACATATTTAAAAATCGTTTGTATATGTTAAGGCTAAGTTAAGGGGTTCTATTTGCTTTATGTAGGCGGGTATATTTCTATAAAGATGTTTCACTTGATTTTTATGAATTTTTATTACTGAGAGTATACAGTTAAAATGGATGATAATAATAATTATGTATAAGAGGAAAAACATAGGGAAGAGTTGACAAGAGAGGAGCCCTCAGTATCAATAGATCATAGTACTATGTGAAATTATGAATATAACATTCAACAGTAATTAAAATAATAAATATGAGGCTCTTCAATAATTCTCGAGGAACATGAAAACTTCACTCTCTATCATAACATATTGTTGAACTTAATGAAATAATCGTGTGATGTATTATGACTCTATAATGGAGTTGTCTATTGAAGTAAGATATCATTACTTGGGTATCTATTATTCAATCTCCCTTCTTATTCGGATTAGTTGTAGGCTATGTTCAAGTTGAGAAGTTTTTTGATATTCATAGAATTGACGAAATTTCTTCCATGATGAAATCTCAAGTGAACTCTTAATAATTATTATTCAGTAATCGATGAGGATTATTCAAAACTTCCTTGAATTCTAAAATTTCTGAAAGTGATTTCAATAATTTCCGATAGTTGATTGAAGCAGTTGAAGATTGATATGATGTATAAAACAATAATATTGAACTTGTGAGAGGTAGAATTGTGTACATTTCAAGTCGGATTAAAAGCTTTTAATTTGAAATAATTCTCTATTTAGATGGTATTATCTAAATGAAATGAAATTATTCGAGCTCAGGAGAGTTTTCTGAGATTAGGAGAATTCACCCTTCACAAAAGAAATTGAGAAATCTCTGAGAAATTGAATTTATCTATATTACATGCATTGATCAAAAAATCTGTACTTGAGAATATTTTGAAACTTTTGTTACATGGAAGGAATTATACGTGAACACTTAAAAAATATGTGAACTTCAACTGGGAGTAATTCTCATTTAAAAAAATACGGAATATGAAAGTCTCAAATCTCATTCAAATTGCGCTGGAGTTCTGCCCTCTTTTCGAATCATGATGAACGCTCTCTGACTAGCTATTGAAGAGTATTGAAAAGCTATTGGAGACATTACTTATTTATCGCGAGTTAGTTCCCTATTGACGGATCTGTATAAGTATGGATAATTACTCTTATGTTTCAGATGTTGATTATTTTTCAAAATAGCTCTGTATATTGATAATGGAAATCATATTGCATACTCACCATTATACAGTGATTGGGTCAAGTCGCTTATTTCTTGAGTTCAATGTACCTTCAAAATCGATCGAGAACAATATTAACGCAACATCAAGCTGAAGAGAATTCAATGATACGATGGTTATATACTAGGATTCTTGCAATTTCTTGTAGACGTATCATGGGATTATTATCAAGGAGAGATCATCTCAGAAAATTATCGTTTTTCACAGTTTACTTTTCATAAATACGTTGATTTTCCTTCATCATTTCACCATTATTATATTCATCTCACAGTTCCATTGGCCTCTCCAATGGATCAATAGATTTTTGTCGGAGAGTTGTGTGGAGATGCTATTTCAGAAAATTATCGTTTTCAGTATGACATTCTTCAAAGAATGTTGAACTCTTGGGGATACGATAAACTAGAAAGCTCTAGAGAATCATTCACCATCCTTCAGAGTGACTGTTTCATGATATTTGTCTTCAATAACTCTTTTTAATTGAAAACCCACTCGAAGCATTTAAACATGAGGAAATCTATCAACTCATCTATTGATTCAAGCAAACAAATATAACTAGAAGAGCTCAATGTATTCAATTATTGATATAATTCAAATGAGAAAAAATGATTTTGCTATCCCTTGAGAACATCTTCTATTCAAGTAAATCGAAAGGAGATCTGCTTATATTACTCAGGCTCATTACTATAACTCGATCATTCACATACTAAACCTCTACTCATTTCTCTCCACCACTTCTCGAAAACTCTCATCAAGCTCTCTAATCCATCACATTTCTTATTTGATCTATCTACAATCATTATATATACAATGAAAATATTTTCTGCTGAATAACTTCGTTAGAAATTTCTAAATGATACATGAATTTTACAATAAATTACTGGAAAATTAGAAGAGAGTAGAAAATTCTCCACTTTGAAGAACTTTTTTGTACCTCAAAAACGTTTTTCCCAACAGGTGACGTCTCCCTTATCGTTTATCGGAATGAGCTCGATTTGATGTTTCATTGTAGATAATTGATGAGTGGAAGTTTTTATATTAAATGAATCCATTTTTTTTCATCAGTGGATTTCATAGGAGAGCATTATTGTTGTCATTTCCCACCACCTTCTAAAATGAATAATAAATAACTTGTGATTCAAGTTATGCCGGTATAAGTATAGAGGAAAATATATCTCTTCTTTTGAGAATATTTTTAAACTTGTTTTACCGGTACATGAAAGAAATCAACATACGTGAACTTGATCTGGGAGTATTTTTCATTTAAAACATACGGAATGTGAAAGACTCAAATCTCATTCAAATTGCACTGGAGTTTTGCCCTCTTCTCGAATCATAATAAGCGTTCTCAATTATTGACCAGCTATTGAAGAGGATGAGAAAGCTATTGAAGAAATTACTCATTTATCCCAAGTTAGTTTCCTATTGACGAGTCTCCAAATATAGGTGATTATTCTTATGTTTCAATAGTAATTATTCTTCAAAATAGATCCGTATACTGATCATGGAAATCTATGAATTACATACTCACCATTGTACAATAATTGTGTCAAGTCGCTTATTTCTTGAATTTAATGTACCTTCAAAATCGATCAAGAACAATCAACGTAACATTAAGCTGAAGAAAATCCAATGATACAATGATGATATACTAGATTTTTATGCAATTTGCTGTAGATTTTTTGTGAGATTATTATCAAAGAGAGAACATCTCAGGAAATTATCGTTTCTAACCAGTGTACTTTTCATAAATACATCTATTTTCCTTGATAATTTTTCCATTATTATATTTCCCTCACATTTCCATTGGCGAGGGATCAATAGATTTTTATCGGAGAGTTGTGTGGAGATGCTATTTCAGAAAGTTATCATTTTGCAGCATGATATTCTTTAAACAATGTTGAAGTCTTATCTCTATGATAAAGTGAATCGAGAGTTTGGACCGCCATCTGAGCTAACAAGTTTCTGTAAAGAAAACAGTATTTGTCGAATTAGATATTCCATACTTCATTAACTATTTGCTTTCCTAATTCAATTCCGACGTGTTCTTTCGTTGCCGTATTATCATTCTTATTATTATGAGTGCATGTGGAAAATGTGGACAGTCAGTGAGCCGTGCGCCTACTACTCCAAAACTCCTCTGTGGAATCTGCAAGTCATATTATCACCCAGCATGTGTGAACGTTAAGGAAACGGATCTATCTTTCTCGAAGGATAAGCCGTGGAATTGCCAACCTTTCTTTGCTAATCAGCGATCATCGAGAATGTCGGACGACTCTACACCAGTCAAAAACAACAAACCTTCGAGCAACGACACTCTAACCCCAAATGAACTGATTGAACGACTTCAGAAGGGACTGAGATAGTAAACAGGAAAAGCTCGACAGCTGTTTGAAGGAAATGAAGAGTATGATGAGCTCCGGAAAACAAAAGCAGGTAGAGTTGAGCAATATTGTCTCAAAACAAAATGAAATCATCGACCGTCAACAACGCATCATCGACTCACTCAAGGCAGAACTTAAGCTCGCTCGGAGCCGTCTCCAGACAGCCGAGGAAAGAATGGACGAATTGGAGCAGTATTTGCGACGAATACTATCGAAATCCACGGAATACCTGAAATGCAGAACGAGGATATAATGGCAGCAGTAGCGGAGGTGGGGAAAGCGATTGGCTTCGATATATCTTCGGACATGATAGACGCCTGTCACCGTCTGAAGCCATTCAGGGATCGAACTGGAAATAAACCGACACCCTCCTCTATTGTGGTGAAATTCGTGAGGCGTCGTGACGCTCATAGCATGATGGAGCAGATTAAGAAACATGGTATGATAAGGAGACACATGATTCGAGGATTGGAGGGACAGGACCCTGTTTTTATCAACCGTAGTCTTACCGCGGAGAGAAGAAAGCTGATGGACTGGCCCGCCAACTGAAGAGGGACGGCAAGATAAAGGATGTGCTTAGGTGGATCATATGTGCCGGATTCGAATTCCCAAGGAGGGTGATGGAAGGACTTTCGTGATCAGGAATACTAAGGACTTAAAATTTCCATCACTCTAGGAGTTTGGCTGATTATCGTTTTTCTAGTGTTCTGTCTGTCTTGAGGAATTGTGTAAGTTTATACAATGATTTATTTTATCTACTTCACGAGTTAATCATTTAATGCTTTATTCTTTCTTGTAAAATTATGACAGTATTAATTATTATTATATTTTTTTATTTTTTAATCAAGTTTCTGGAGTCGAGATGACTAGTGTATTAATAGTTGATTTCCTTGTGAGTAAAGCACAAATTTTATTTCTGTTTGACTGAATGTCCATCTTATAGCGTTTCTTCTTTCTAAGGATTCTCATTCTTTTAATTTTATCTTTTTTACCGGCTTACAAGTTAGTTAATTAATTATTTTTTTATCCTTCTGTTAATATGATTGTTATTTTTACTATTATTTTCATTGTTGGCCAAGGCGGTCTAAATATCGCTTTCATTAATATAATTATTTATATTTTCTCTCTATTTTCTCTTCAATCAAAATAGAAATATCTATTTGATTTTCTCTTTTTTATTTTTTTTTAATTTAATGAACAATTTTCATAAATTTATTAATAATTTGTATTAGGTTTATACTTTTTTTCTCTATTTAACTTCAAATTTCTATTCTCTTTCTCTTGTTTAGGTTTTATATTCATTCTATTCTTATTAATTCTTATTCTTGTATCTTATGTCATTGAATTTTAATTTATCCATTTATTATCAGAATGTTAGAGGACTTCGTACTAAAACTTCAAGTCTGTACGCATCGTTATTATGCAGCAACTATGATTTGATAATTTTGACTGAAACATGGTTACATGATAAAAAGTGGCATAAAAAGTTCTGAAATATTTGATGAACGATATGCTGTTTATCGAAGTGATAGGGGTAGTGGTGATGGTCTTCGGAGGGGAGGAGGAGTACTTGTCGCCGTTCAGAGAGCGTTGCAATCTGAGCTCTGTGAGGAGCTCACAATAAGCGACATTAATAATATATATGATTCCGTCGGAATTAAAATAATATCCAATTCCACTCACTTCTTTATTAATGCTGTTTATTTATCGTCGAAAATTTCAACAAATGTCTTTCTCAATTATTGTGACTACCTTGAATCACTCAATGGCCTAATCAACGGTAATTTCTTGGTTATCAGTGACTTGAATCTGCCTGAAATCTGCTCCAATGACTATGATCTTTCTGTGGGGACAATTAAGGCAAGAATGCTTCACAATTTTATGTCATTCTATGATCTTATTTCTCTAAATCCAGTAAGAAACGAACTGGGTAGGACTTTGGACCTGGTCCTTTGTAACTTTCCTGCCAAAGTCTTTCAAAGCGATGATCCCTTGCTTCCTGAAGACGGCCATCACCCGGCATTGTGTGTTGATGCTTCGTATTCTGTTCCGGAGGCAAATGAATCTCCGGATGATCCAGTTGAATCCCGGTATAATTATTCTAAAGGGGATTACTTTCAACTTTATTGTAATCTGCGGGACTGTTGTTGGGACTCTGTGTTTGGCTGTACTGATGTCGACTCTGCAGTGGACGAGTTCTATAGTCTACTCTACAAATATCTGGATTCCAAGGATTGTATTGAAGAAAAGAAATAATTAATACCCACCTTGGTTTACTCCTGATATAATTTCTGATCTGAAGATCAAGAATAGATGTGCACGAAAAAGAAGAGTGTCCCCTTACCATGATAACCTTTTCAGAAGTTTACGAACATCCTTGAAGGCTATAATATCTGAGTCTCATGGAAACTATTCGACATCAATTCAGTCAGGCTTAAATGGAAGTATAAAAATTTTTGGAATTATGTAAATTCCAAAAGAAAAACGTCGTTTGTGGAGTCGACGATGTTGCTGAATGGGGTGTCCTATTGCGGTTCTGCGGTTTTAGATGGGTTCGCGAAATATTTAGAGTCAGTTTATGAGGTTGATACACACGCCGCCCTTGATATGCATGAGAATGAGCTGGAGATGTCTGGGAGCTTGGGATTAGGTGTTGGTATTGATTCTGTCTCCTCTGACGAGATCCTGTCTGCTATTAACAGCCTTAGATCTAGCTGTTCTGAGGGCCCTGACTTGATACCTACTCTTATTGTGAAGTCTTTTTGTGTAGTTGAGTTCATGCGTTCATGCCCTCGACCAATAGCAGTACTTGCCTACTAGTATAAATTCTGCTGCTCTTGTATTTAGTTTCAGTTTATCAGAGATTGACAATGGTGTAATAACCGAAACCGGTCTTATTATCAATAAATCAGTGTTTTTTTTTTACAATTTCTCAGTCTTTTCAATTCAATTTATTGTGAAGGGTTGTGCAGAGGTACTCCTTAGTCCATTACAATTAATTTTCAATTTATTGATTAGGACTGGCCAATTTCCTTCTAAATGGAAGGTTGCTAGGATTACTCCTATCTTCAAGTCAGGTAAAAGAACTGGTATAAGTAATTATAGGCCCATATCAATTTAAAATTTTTTTTCCAAAGTTTTTGAAAGAATTTTGCATGCGGTTATATACAGGCAGGTGAAGGGAGTCATCGCGGACGAGCAACATGGATTTCTGTCAGGCCGTTCTACGGTGACTAATCTAATGGAGTTCAGCAATGAGGTATCCAGAATTATTGACGGTGGGGGGCGGGTTGATGTTATTTATACGGATCTCTCAAAGGCATTCGATTCAATCAATCACAGAATATTAGTTAAAAAAGTAAAGTCGATTGGTTTCTGTACAAGCCTGGCAAATCTTGTTGAGAGCTATCTGCATTCAAGAGTGCAGTATGTTAAAGTACATAATTTCAAGTCTAGAACTTTCAACTGTACATCTGGGGTGCCTCAGGGTTCTAACCTTAGACCACTTCTCTTCCTTCTATTTATTAACGATCTCCCTGCTGTCTTTGATGGCTCATCCTGTCTGATGTATGCAAATGATGTGAAGTTGTACAAAGCTATTTTGAGCCCTGATGACTGCCTTAGCCTTCAAATGGATGTTGATAAACTAAGTGTATGGTGTATGAATAATGGCCTTAGAATAAATATAGCTAAATGCAAAACTTTATCATTTTCCCGGCAGGTAACTTCACACAGATGCATCTATAGTATTGATGGTGTACCGTTGGAGAAGGTAGAATCTTTTAAGGACCTGGGTGTGATTTAAAGCTCTGATTCTACATTAAATAAACATATAGACCTTTTGTGTAGTAGAGCCAATCAGCAGATGGTGTTTATCATGAGAACATGTTCACCTTTCAATAATGTCTCATCCATAATATTTCTGTATAAATCTCTTGTCAGAAGTATTTTTGAGTATGTGTCTGAAATTTGGAACCCTTATTGTAATGATCAAGTACTACTTTTGGAGCGTTTAGAAAATAAATTTTTAAGGTACATGTACTTCAGGAAATTTAATTTCAATTGTCCGTTTGACTTTCCCTCTGACACTCTGAGAAATATTTTCCAATTGCAATCATTAAAAACAAGACGAGATGTTAAGTCTTTAATTTTCCTTCATAGCTTATTTAATAATAAAATAGATTCCCCATATTTGCTTTCATATGTCAATATTTATATATCTACCATATCACGTCGCTCCACTCTCTCTTTTTTGTGCCCCGTTCCAGAACTGTGAGTCACTATAATTCTCCGGTCAACACAATTCAAAGATTTTTCAACTGTTTCTCTGGGCAACTGGACATCTTCTGGTTCTCTCGTGAAAAATGTTATAGAATATTGAACAGTCCATTGTGAGATGTCCTTGCTCAGTCGTGTTGTCGATTATTTGTTGCTGTTTATGGGTATGTATCTATTGCACTGTGTACTTCTTACTCATTTTGTTGCTTCATTGGCAGGTATCAGTCCTCTGACATTCATTTGTTAGTTTTATCCATTCTTTGTAACATTTTGATTTTAATTTTAGTATCTTTTCATTTCTATATTCCATTTTATGATAATTTTCTTGTATACATCTATTTTTTTCCTTTTCTTGTATTTCTATAGTTTTTTTTTCTTTTAACTTTATTGCAATTGTAAGTTACATTGCTCATTGTATAATAATATTGTATTGTTGTATTTGTGAAGGAGACACATTAGGGGTAACCTGTTGTCTCCATAAATAAATAAACTAATCAAAAACCAATTAAAACTCACGGAGATACGATAAACTAGAAAGCTATAGAAAATCATTCACTATCCTTCAGCTTGACTGTTCCATGTATTTGTCTACATAACTCTTTTCAATTTTAAAATCTCTCGAAACATTGAAACATGAGAAAATCTGTCAATTCATCTATTGATTCAAGCAGACAAATATAATTACAAGAGCTCAATGTATTCGATTATATCATCATTCGAATGAGAAAACAGATTTCTCTACCTGGTCGTCATCATCATCATCATCATCATTACGGCTACCAAACAATGTTAACCTTGAACTAGTCAAGTCACAATAAGGATATGTATAATGGGCTATTATGAATTGATTTGATTTCCCATTTTCAACGTCATAAGCATAAAAGAATTTCTCTATTATATTTCTAATCTAGTATAGTATTGATTGATAATACTTTTGGACTACTTCAGTTTCCCATTATTGTGGTGGTGCGGTATTGATTGAGAACTCGTTCTACAAGCCAGCGCGCTCATAGCTTGCAATCATATTATTATAAAACGTGCTGAGAATTTTGTATTGGAGCGTTTACCGGCTGCACTTGCAAAAGTCGCATACCAAAGGTCACGGTTGGAAGTAAATTTTTGCAGTCAAAGTGCTGCCGAGCGTAGTAATGCACGTGATAAGGCATAGAAATGAAGAGCGGATACGCGATTGAATGTGTCAAGATGAATAGCAATTGAACACGTTTTTGGGAGAGAGAAAAGTTCGGCGGTGTGGCTTCAGAAACGAGTTTAGGGACTAAGTTGAATTGACGGCGCAACTGAAAAACTGCGAACTGCAAACGTGACTGCGGCGGCCTTCCAACTTGCTAATCAATTGCTGGTTACTCTGGCTGGGGACCTTCTGCCACAAGCCACTCAATCAAAATAGGCCTCAACTTGCTGAAAAGTCGGCTCTTGCATCAATCAACAACAGCCTATCGACGCCAGTCACGGAATGCGTCACTGCGTTTCGCCAATTGCATGAGTGGAACACTAGTGAAGCACAAAAATTGAGACAAGAGTAAGCCTGTGGAGCTACTATTTATTAAGAAATTCATTCATCTCTGCATTACAAGTTCGCTTAGGGTAGGTACTGGAGTGTGATGAATTATTAAATGTTCTTGGGTTTCAATTTCAAGCTTTCAGTGACATAATTATTATGGAGAATGATTCTTAGAATTTCTACAAGGTTCATCCTCTTATCATTAAAATACTCAAATCAAATCAAGAGAATCGTATTCATTTCACGAATATGATATAGCGTCATACATTTCATTGATCCATGTTTCATTTTTATGAATTGGAATTTGAGTCGTGGAATCTCCACGTAATAAAGCGATAGCCTATTACAACGTATTATATACGTGTGTTTGACACGTTCATCAACTGAGTATCAAAGGCAATATTATGATTTCACTTCATGCATCATAATGAACGTATGAGTATATGAACGTATACTATATAATCATTCTATGAGTTGACTTTTGGTCTGCAAATCAGGGTTTTGTTTGGAATCAAATAACTACTTGAGTTTTCATCTCAAGTCACCTGTACCATTTTGTCGTTAACAATTAATTGTTCGAGGCAATACTTACCTGAAAGGATCTTTGTCTTGGGATTCAATTATAGTCTCAGTCTGGGGAGTTTAAACTCTACATAATTGTAAATTGGGAGTGAAATTATCCCTTATACAACGCAATATTCTCATTGAGAATCTGTTCCTATATTGAAATACTACTAATTATTTTCCCAAAACTGCAATGATGGATAGATCAATGATGTTCCCAACCAATGAAATAATGTAGAGAAAATGGAGAAAATTCCTACTAAATGAGATTCGGTGTCTGCATTGCAATTCAAATCAAATTGAGTAGCAACCACTCGAATGAGATTAGAATGAGGCAGCGAGTCGAAGAGTCCAAGTCCGGAAAACTTGTTAGCAGCCGGCGAACGAAAGATGGCTGGCAAAAGTTGAAGGGTTCAACCGACTCAAATCGCAATGCAACTCACAAACTGGAGTTTGGAGACCTTCGCACTGGATGGAAATTCAGTTTGTCGAGGATTTATAGAGAATTTAATCGGCTGAGGACAGAGAATAGCGACTGGCAGTGTAGTGAACAGAGAGCGTGACGATTTATTCAAATTTCTTGAGTAGCTTTCAACCTAATAGCACTGAGAACTTGATTGGTTTGCCGTCTTCAAGCTGAGAAAATATGTGTGTTGAGAGTCGCTGAATATTGTGTAGCAGAATTCTACTGTTCTTGAAGACAATCCGATGAAGCTCGTTGGTGTTCTTGCTTCAAGAATGAAAGCTGATCTTCATTGAAACCTTGCTTTGACTATATGAGATTACAAATTGACCAATCCGGTCCAATTTGTTGTATTCTGCAAAATGTACTGCATTATAAGTTGTAAAATACTTTATCAATGTACTGTTCGGTAAAGAAACCTTCCCATTGCCCTGAAAATTATGTAACCATGACCCACTTGAAAAAAACCCGACAAGCAGCTACAGAAACTTTTCAAAACTGAATCATCACCAATAAAGAAATTACCAACATAATTATAGTTTGAAAAGATACTGAAGTGAATGTGAAGACGGAATCTTTGCATTCGGAATTTTTACAGCTATGATTGATTCATAATTAAATGAATATTTATCTCATGAATTCATCAGAAAATACCATTCTTTCATCAAAAGCTTTCATACATTGTTCATGGAAACAGACCTGCAGTCATCTGACATTGACTAGTGACCATTGACACTGACTTTGGACAATGTTACAAAGTTTCAGTGACAATGTTTCAGTGACTATAGTCCAGTCAAATGGTCGTTTTTCAGGAAACAGCCCCGAAATAATTTTTCTCGACGGTTCTATATGTATTTTGGGGCGCTGAATTCGAATCCGAAAATTTTTGACACGCCAGAGGGCGGCTTCACCCCCAAAACCCCCAAAATTTCGGACTTTTTTCGAATTTCTCGTTCAATCTCGAAAACCTTGAGTTTCTCAAGAAAAATTATTCTAGACAAAATTGAAGAGAATTAAATTTATAATCATTTTAGTGGTCGCGCAGGACTTTACCGTTTTTGGTTCCGGAACTACAAGTTTTCAAAAATGGGTATTTTTTAAGGGTTTTTCAAAATTATTCAAACTCACCACTTTCACCCTATACAACTTGTATATTTTACTAGTAATAATAAAAAACCACACATCACGTGAAAGAGCAATTGATTCTGAATAGGATTACTTAAGAATTCCCAAATTTGATACAGGGGGAGGGGGGACACCCAGTAATAGAAAACAAATCATTCAGTAAAAATACAAATTTTTCATTATAATACCTTTTCAAGGCCTTCCTAACAAAAAAAACATATTTCGGCTGAAATCTTCAGAAGAGGGTTATTTTCTATGAGAATCACCCGTTAGATACACTTTATTCCATTATTTTTGGGTGGGGGGGGGGGTTCGGCACCCATAAGGATACGTCAAGGATCAAAACTTAAAAAAACTTATAACTTTTGACATAATGGTCAGATCTCCTTGTTCCACAGCTCATCCTTCTCAGCTCGTCAAGGCGGTTCGCAATCATGTATAATAACTTAAATTTGATGAAAAAATGAAAAATTGTCTTTCATCCCATATTTTTATAAACAGAAAAATGCCCAATTTCTATATTCAAAACTGTGTATCTCGGTAACCCGAAATGATAAAAAATCATTTTTTCAATCGGTTGTAACTTTTGAACGGTATTACAATCAGAAAAACGATTCATTGTAGCAAATAGAGGAATAATTCTCTACAAACTTGTGCTGAGCACTATATTTAATTCAGGCCTTTTTCCAAGTTATAATAGTGTCACGTTATTTTTTATAATTAAATAACGATTAGCCTCCTGCTTGGCATCGATCGGTAGAGCATGAAAATATTTTAATAATTATAAATAAATCAGGTCGTGGTTTTTAATAGGATACAGTCTCATAAAAATCTTTATAGGCTCAGATATGAGCTTCCACAATAATATTGATAATTTATTAAAAAATATATATATAAAACTTATCCTATAGTATTGAGGAATAAAAATAAATCGTACACCATAAACAATTTGATACATATATTAACAAATATCTCAAAAAATATCAGAGCAAAAATATATAGAGCGACAGAAATATATAATATAAGACAAAACAATAATCGAAATCAATAAAATATCACAGGCTGATACTATTCTTTAAATTTTATAGCACGAAACGCTACCATGTACTTTCATTTTTATGATCATATGCATTTATTTGCATGTAGCTGCGATATCAGCTGGCTAATACTTGTCGACTTGGACAATTCTATTTCGAATAAATTTTTAAGTCAGCATGATAAATTGACAAACTAGTAATCCAAATATATATATATATATATATATAATTCTATAGTTTCTAATAGATTTCTTTGTAATAAATATATTTTTTATCTCAGGGTGTGAGATTCGGCACCTGAAGGAATAAATAGAGCAATTCATCTAGTGAATCAGAGCTACATTAAATTAACGCAAATTATATTGTTGAAATTAATGATCATATAAATAATGTATTAACAGCCTGGATCTTAGTATTCTTTGATTGATGGATCATTTGATATATGGACTGATTCGTTACTATCTAATAAAATACCTTTTATACTATCTTTACTTGTGCAAGTTTTTTTACCAAATTCTTAATTTATAAGAAAACCTTTCGACGAGCTAGCTTTGATTCTTATTTAATTTCGATGCACTGAGGGCGCCCTATCACTATTTCAATATTTTTCACTCATGTGCCGGAATTTTCTATAAGCTGCTGATGTCGATCCAACTCCTGGTGGTCCTGGATTATTGTAGCTGGAGTCGTCTCTTCCAAGGGGTTATAAAGTTATTCAAAAATGACTTTTGCTTTATATTAGCATCACAAAGACTTATGAAAAAATTTAGTAATTCAATTTAACTTTAATTTATTGAAAGATACAGTAAGGTATTGCGCTCTATAATTTTTGGTGACCTCTCATGGTGGTATTTGGCAGGCGAGTGAGGTTCTCGTTTCTCATTTTTACAATTTTCATTTCCGATTTCTAAATTCACATAAAATTTGAATATTTTGTTCCTCTGCCATTCAAGGCTCGAATAGACCGTACCAAAATATTAAATTATTACTTGTGTTACATCTTTAATAATTTCTTTGCCTTCGGGCCGTATACAAAATATAAACTATACAACAATAATTTACAAATTCTTATCATTTGTAGAAATATATACAAATATATTTGAACGCGCTCACTATTGCCGCCTATCAATTGCCACTATTTGATTGGTGCATGCAAATTATTACAGTATTCATGCGCCTAGTAACCTCCTACTTCCTTAATACATTTAATTATTTTTGTTGGGGTTTTTAAATATGCTTTTCACACGCAAAGTAATTTTTTACAGATTATTAGTTGTTTCGTATATTACAATAATTAGCCACGTAAGACGTTTAGTTCCTCAAGTTGCATACTGTTTTACCACAATAAATTTCTGCCAAGGTGTTTGGTCAGATTCTACGTTGTGTGACTCGGTCGATCATTAGGTCGCTGATCAGTAAATGTTTTATGCCTAACCTCAAATTTTCAATATTTTATATAATATTATATAGTAGCAAAAATTATTTCCATTCCTCTTAGGCTGTTGTACAATTTAGCCAGGATGTCTGATATTATCTAATCTTTAACGTTATCATCTTTGGCGATATTAGCCTATTATTTCACTTGGACCTATAAATATTTCAACTAGGGATTTTTATTTATCAATCCAAATTTAAATATGTTACAATAGTAAATTTAATACACAATAGACCAGAGCCATTATTGTGAGTTAGCGAAATAAATTATTTTCTCTCTTTATTATGAACAGCCATGACTTCGAGTTTCCCAGGATAGATATTTAAAAATTGTGGCTCCGAGTCGTCGAGGAATGTAGATTATGGAATTATCTCTAAAACTTAGCCTTCCTGTCGCGACATACAGTGCGATAAGTTAGAAAACAGCAAGTATTACCATTATAACAAACTAATGATATTGCAGTTACTATTTTTTCCTTAGGCTCTAGAAGCCACGCGACGATTGGTCAAATTGGTACCCCACCATTCATATCGCCCCAATAGAAGAACAGATTTTAAATCGTTAGAGGAGTGAAGCCTCAAACCAGGCCTGGCATTGTTCGGAAAGCATCAGTTCGCGAGTTACAGTTTGAGAGGGAATATGTATTCGGAAAGTTTATTAAATATACTATCATTTAATTTCAATTAGTTAAATGTAGTCGCACAAAGGTCCTTCTTCGTCACCGTAATTAATGGATTAGATTGCTTAAATATTGCCAGGCCTTGATTTAATTGTACTTCACGATGTGTGGATAGATAGCATCGCCTAATAACTGCTAAGGTATGTAAAATGTTGAAATACAATTAGGAATCCGAGTTTTGTTAATTCTAACTGTTGTTATTCTAATGTGTAGTCCCAGTTGACTTTGAGACATTTTATAATTTTATATTTTGCAGACTCTGTTTTCTTATGGCATTAAGGCTTTCGAATGATTTAGTAAATTTTTATGATAGAAATCTTAATGGATGAAGAAGAAAGTTTCTTTTCCATGAAATTAATATATTAATGAGTGTTACCATACATGGATTAATTCCTGATATTGAGCCTGATAAAATTTAAATTATTTTCTATGTGTCTGCTAATTTTATTTAATTATAGGTAAAAACTATCTACAAGATGAATCTTATAGGGTAAACATTATTTCTACCTTAAATTGAAATTTTCAATATTTTTTCTTTTATTGTGTTATAAGTTTCTTGTTTTGTTTCGTGATAAATTCATTATTCTAGTTGATACACGTTTTTGGACTTGAATTTGTAGGTGAATCAAATCATAAACTCTGGACTGTTCATTTTAAATTAAGGCTCTCAGCAGTTTTGGGCGAATGCCCGTTGTTTACACTTGTATTCTGTCCTATAGTTCATGAATAAATAAAATAAATGTTGGCTAGCACACAAGTTTCCAACAGTACTAGTAGAGCCACTATATGAAAAATTATATTTGATTTCGCAAACCAAACGAGAAATATCATATAAGTTAGCATCATTTCAATCTGAATTATAGTCCTTTTCTAAGAGTATTATATTAATTTATATAAAAGTTAAAATCATAATAATTAATGAAGTATTCATTTTCTAAAAGCATTATATTAATTTATTACGGCTGTTTTCATAAATGTTGCATTGTATATTAATGACACTCTGGCCAGTAAATTCGTTTTAATTCAATCTGTTAAATTTTGAGAATAAAATCAGAACGTCAAGATAAAATCTAAATTAGACAGATAAAAATTGAGAATATTGAGAATAAACTCCTGTTTTATGAATGTTTTACGAGCTATGAATAGTAGGAGTTCGAAATTAATGCCGTAAAAACATTCAATTACAGCGGTTCATGTTTCACCCCTTCAAAATCCAGCTTTAAGACACAACTTCATAGCATCATGGACTCCACGAGCAAAGTAAGAGGTCCCGAGGATGATACCTGACCAGAATTGACGTAAGGCTGTTTCGTGAGACGGAGGTTCCGCATCGCAAGATGACTTCCCGACATCATCAACTCAACTCTTAGAAGAAAACGCCGAAATAAGAAAATAACATCGAAAGGAAACACGACGGAAACCATCAACAAAGTGCAGTTCAGAGAAACAAAGGGTCATACGGAACTGTCAATCAAAGAGCGGATTTGAAATTGGTGTATGGGGTTAAATTTGGATTCTTTGGGTTTTTCTGTTCTGAGTTTTGTTCTGGAATAATTATTAATATTAATTATTAATATTTGCAACTGATATTATTTGGTTTGGTGACGTATTAATATCTAACGTGAGGATAGTAATGCGCCACCAGATCAGAGGATAAAGGTAATGTAACGTGTTAAATTTAATATGATTCCTATTCTCTTTCGTGTCAGTATTGTTGATATTTTGTTTGTTTTAAAATATTGTAATGTTAAAATAGTGAACGGCGATTAAATCAGGCATGGCAAAAACTTATTGTACAGATGGAATTAAATAGAGAATGCATTTATTCAAATGCTAATTAATATATAATTATTATTAATAAGCATTTATTTGGGAATTTCGTTAAATAATAATTATATATTAATTAGCGTTTGAATAAATGCATTCTCCATTTAATTCCATCTGTAAACTGGTTGGCCGCTATGGCTTCGTATAAAATGAGCGCTGCTATCCAGAGATTGTCAGTTTGGTCAGTTTGATTGTTCAGTCGTCAGCCGAACGCGGTAGAGTAGACATCGCAGTGCCAGCGTAGTCTATATTGTAGAATTAGCTAACAGTATTCTAGCCGTCAGCAATAATAAAATTATTGTCTTCAAACTATAATAGTTGAAAGTATTCGAGTGTTATGAAGTGTATTTCCATAAAAAACTTCAATTATGGATAGTTCGGGATCTCAATTCCGTACACCGGTGAAATTGCCACCTCTTCTAGCTCCAGAGTTTGAGGAGGAAGATGAATATTCGGAGAGATACAGCTTCATCAACTTGGAGGATCAGAATGTGAGTAAAATCATGGACCAGACCAGAGTCTACTGGAAGACGTGGGAACTCTTCACGATCTTTACTCCGATCTCATTGAATGGGGCAGTGAGACATTTGAAAAAAAAGCTATCTCGAGCGGATTTCGATCGATACAGTGCTCTGTGCAACAAGCTGGCATTGATCATAACCAGAGTTGAAACGAGGAAAAAAACTCATGAGAAAGAAAAGAACGAAGTTCTATGCAGACTGGATAAATTGGAAAAAAACATAAACCAGCTCAAATCGGACTTCAAGAGAGGACAGCCACCCACTACTACTGCTACAAGATCATTTGCAGAAGTAGTGCAAGTACAAATTAAAATAAATAAACAGCAACAGCAACAGCAGTAACAAGTGACTGGAAAAAAATAGTGCGCAAGATCACCGAGAAGAAGAACATCGTGATAGTGAAGCCTGCAGTGGTAACAGGAAGTGATAGTGAAAGCAGTGCAAAAGTCAGAGAAACTTAAAAAAAAACAATTGCGAAAGAAAAATCACTGAAAATAAAAAAGCGGTAAACGTACGTGGAGGTGGAGTGTTATTGGTGATGGACCCATCCGAGGACAAGGTAAAAGTTCTTGGAAACGAACTAATTAATGATAAAGATTTAGAAATTAGTACACCTTCGTTGAAAAAACCTAGAGTAATTATATATAATGTATCTAAAGAATTGAGCCAGAGTGATTTAAGTATGATAGAGCGCTCTACCTGATCTCAGATTGTAGAGCACAAAAATACGCCTAGAGGGATTTTGAATTATACATCTAAATAGTAACAATAGGAAGATATTGTTGATCAGAATCTAAAATTCATCAAAAATTGATTTTCTTGACGGTTTTGGCAATTCTATGTAAGGGAAAAGTGATTCAAGATGTATTTTTGGCAACTGACCTCGTGGAGGATGAATTTATCTAAAATTTGGAATCAATCGTGAGTTTCTATGATGTATCAGACTCGTTTTAGAAACTCTTGATCAACAGTAAAATCACGAAAAAAATGTAAAAACTGGAATCGCCATTTTTAAAATCTTCTGTAACTTTCGAATTGTATTGAAATCGAAAGTATTATTCATTGGAGTGGGTAGAGGGGGACAATTTTCACATCCTCACTAAATTTGGAAAAATTTTATCAGAAGTATTTCACAAGACATGCAGCTTTGAATATAGAAATTGGCCATTTTTTGTATATTGGAATATGGGATTTAGTACACTCAACAATAAATTTTTCACTCTGCGAACGAATTTGACTTATGATGCATGATTTTTGACCGCCTTGACGAGCCGTGAAGAATGAAGTGTAGTATATGAAATCTGAGCATTGTGTCAGAAGTTATAAGTGTTTGAAATTTTGATCCTTGAGGTGTCCTTAAGCGTGCCTCTTCACTAGGGAATACTGAAATGAAGTGCATCTAACGGGTGATTCTCATAGAACATAATCTTATGAACTCATGTCATTGTGCGAAATATCAATGTGAAGACTATGTAGTTGTGATGGTTGAAGCTGAAAATTAGGTGTTTTTCACAATACAAGGAGCATTGTTGTCAGGTGTTCCTGGAAATCTATATGAGATAGAGCGCTCTACCTGATCTCAGATTGTAGAGCACAAAAATACGCCCAGAGGGATTTTGAATTATACATCTAACAGTCGTAACAATCGGAAGATATTGTTGATCAAAAACTAAAATTCATCAAAATTGATTGTTTTCTTCAAATTTCACTCATTTTTGAAAAATCATAACTCAGTACTGATTGGAGATAGAGAGTTCCGAATGATCTCAATTCATTCAGAATTTTATTATCTTAAAAAAAGGCGGAAGCAAATTTTTCTTTCCAATTACGATATGTGGCAAAATTAGCATGGAAACTGAAAAATGAGCCGAAAATATGAGGTTTTTGGTCCATCCTGTATCCAGCACAATGAAATTTCCCATGAAGAAATGTTCTGGACTTCTCTTATGTACCCGAATAATATATTAAAAATTACAACTACAATATAAATTGCAAGCACACCCCCTTTTTTATGTCTATATTGACTGGACTACCTGGATGCAATTATTTTGCTAGCGAGTATCTGATTAAATTTTAGATTAATTGTAGGTGTTGAGATTGTGAACCGCCTTGACGAGCTGAGGAGAATGAGCTGTGGAACAAGGAGTTCTGACCATTATGTCAAAAGTTATAAGTTTTGATCGTATTGTCAAGTTATAAGTCTTGACGTATCCTTATGGGTGCCCCCCCCCCCACCCGTAAATAATGGAATTAAGTGTATCTAACGGGTGATTCTCATAGAAAATAACCCTCTCCTGATGATTTCAGCCGAAAAATGTTTTTTTTTTTTTGTTAGGAAGGCCTTGAAAAGTTATTATAATGAAAAAATTGTATTTTTACTGAATGATTTGTTTTCTATTTCTGGGTGTCCCCAATCCCCCTCTACCAAATTTGAAAATTCCTAAGTAATCCTGTTCAGAATCAATTGCTCTTCCACGTGATGTGTGGTTTTTCATCATTACTAGTGAAATATCCAAGTTGTATAAGGAAAGTTTTATGAAAGTGGTGAGTTTGCACAATTTTGAAAAACCCTTAAAAAATACCCCTTTTTTTGAGAATTTGTAGCTCCGGAACCAAAAACGGTAGAGTCCTGCGCGACCACTAAATTCATCGGAAATTCTATTTTCTTTAATTTTGTCTAGAATGATTTTTCTTGAGAAACTCAAGGTTTTCGAGATTGAATGAGAAACTTGAAAAAAGTCCGAAATTTTGGGTCAAGCCGCCCTCTGGCTTGTCAGCAAATTTCGGATTCGAATTCAGCGCCCCAAAATACATATAGAACCGTCGAGAAAAATTCTTTCGGGGCTGTTTCCTGAAAAACGACCATTTGACTGGACTACTATGGAAGAAATCCAACAACGGACTTTCGAATTCAGAATTAGAACAAACAGTAGATAAGCTTGTGATGATAAATACCGGTTACTCCATCAGTACTCCATATGTACCTCATTTAGTAGGATATGAACTCACGAAGTATACACAAATCACCCCATTACGTAGGCTACAAACTCATGGAGCATACACCTTTTAGAGTCTTGTTTGGTCAGTCCAATCAGAAAAGAGTGAGAATACACTCCCTATTCAAAAGTGGCGTGGATCTGGTGAATTTCTTCCCAAGCTTAACTATGTGAACTGTACATTCGAAACGGGTTGAATTTTAAAAACGTTTGTATAGATTCACGTTTTGAGTGGATGCGAACTGGGTTACGAAACGGGCGTACCCCGTTTGGTAACAGCTCCCATTTTCGTGTTGTGCTTACGTACAATTCACCCAATATGTCACTATTTACAAACACACACATACTCACACATACAAACACATCAATACACACAAACTTAAGTTACAAATCAGGGAGCATTTCAGCCGAGTCCACCAACCCTGATCCACCTCTGATTAAGACAGAGAAAGTAAGTGAGTGAGCAGGGAGCAGCAAAAATCACATCATCTAATGGGTCTAATCATCCTCGTTGAACTGGAAGAGGTATATTATGCATGTGGGCCTACAACCAAAATTTCAGCATATTCAATAAAAGTTTGATGAAAAATCTGGTGTGGCGCACTCACACAACTTTCCTTGCCGTTATGAAAATTGATCACAAGACGCTAGTGTTCCCGCGCATCTAAAGTCTACTATTCAAAGATTTGAGCCAGCTGGTGACTGGGCAATAACTCTGGAGACACACGAGGTCTGCTATCTTTTCATAGTGAATCTATATAATTATATACTAGCCGTCAGGCTCGCTTCGCCCGCCATATCCGTCTAACCAGGGGGCTCCGCCCCCTGGACCCCTGACTGGATCGTCCAAGAATGAGATCTGCATTTTTCATTTGAGCATTTTTATCATATGTTAGGACAATTCAGTCGGGGGTCCAGACTAAACGTCTGGCTAAACGGATATGGCGTGCGAAGCGAGCCTGACGGCTAGTAATATGATAAATATTCCCAGGGTTGAAGTAGCAGTGCCCAATCAATTTTTCCGCGATAAATGCATTTTAATCTTCTACTTGGTGCCAACCTAACAAAGTCAACTCAACTTAATGTCAACCTGACAAAATTATTAATTTAGTTGCCAGTTAACAACTGTTTCGAAGATGTACTCTATCTAGATTATAGTTCTATAGTAACATATGATATGGCAATTTCAATTATAATTAGGAGATTGGGAGAAGAAGAATATACATGCTAAAAGACGAATTTAAGCCCTTAAGAACAACCCTTAGAGTTAAAATATTGCCAAAAAATTTCTTAGTGCGCCTCTAAAGGGCCAACTGAACATACCTACCAAATTTGAACGTTTTTGGTCCGGTTAATTTTTAGTTCTGCGAGTGAGTGAGTGAGTCAGTCAGCCAGTGAGTGAGTGAGTGAGTGCCATTTCGCTTTTATATATATATATATATATATATATAATATATATATATATATATATATATATTATATATATATATATATATATATATATATATACTCACCAATCTGAATGTCAATGGAAGTTTAGGTTAGAAGTTATATCCTACTCTGAAAATCGAATTATTTGAATAGTTTATTATAATATATATCTTATCTGTATTTTATTCATCCAAATAGAATCTATATATATAAAAGTGACTGACTCACTCACTCACTCACTCGCATAACTAAAAATCTACCGGACCAAAAACGTTCAAATTTGGTAGGTATGTTCAGTTGGCCCTTTAGAGGCGCACTAGGAAATCTTTTGGCAATATTTTAACTCTAATGGTGGTTTTTAAGGGTTTAAAGTTCGTTTTTAGCATGTATATATTCTTCTTATTCTCTTAATTATAGTTGAAAAATGTCCATACCATATGTCAATATAGAACTATAATCTAGAGAGAGTACCCCTTCGAAACAGTTGTTAACTGGTAACCAAATTAATAATTTTGTCAGGTTGGCATTAAGTTGAGTTGACTTTGTTAGGTTGGCACCAAGGTGAAGATTGAAATGCATTTATCGCGGAAAAATTGATTGGACACTGCTACTTCAATCCTGGGAATATTATAATTACTAGCCGTCAGGCTCGCTGCGCTTGCCATATCCGTTTAGCCAGACGTTTAGTCTGGACCCCCGACTGGATCGTCCTAACACATGATAAAAATGCTCAAATGAAAAATGCAGGCAAGCGAAGCGAGCCTGCTGATCTCATTCTTGGACGATCCAGTCGGGGGTCCAGGGTCCGCCCCCTGGCTAGACGGATATGGCGAGCGAAGCGAGCCTGACGGCTAGTCATAAGAATCAACAGTTGCCAACAGTATGCAATTGGATAATCAAATTTTATCGAATTTCGAGCTTATTTTTAACTAGTAGTTCTGTGAACAGTAGACCTCGCGCAGTTATAAACAGCAGCCTCATATTATACTGTCCATCAGAGTAAATCCTGTCTGTATGTCGTGTCGGCGAGATATCGGTGTGAAAACGGCTAATGGCTGTTGGGGTTGGTGTATCAGAAATTATAACATCGAAAGCTAATAGGCTATCCTTCAAGACATACTGTCAACAGGACAGCCTGAGTTCAAAGCAGAGAAAGTTCGAGAGACAATGCTATGTTATTTTAGTTATTAATTGCATGCGCTATTGCACGCAATCAATAGTTAATTAATTTATTTATTCACAATGGAGACAACGGGTTTCTCCAAATATGTCTCCTTAACAATGAAAATTGTACAGATACAGAAGAAAAAAGAAAAATACTACGAATATATGCAATAATAAATAATACAAACAACGAAAATACCACCTAATTCAAAAATGAAAAATACTAAGATTTCAAATACTTATGAAAAAAGTAAAAAAAAAACAAATTGAGAATTCAAAACTTATAAAAATTAAAGAATATAATAACAAACAATTAACAGAAATGTTATCGATAGAATAAGAAGCATTTCTAACTGAACGACGTCCCAATCCATATGCACATCCACACTGATACACCAACTATTTATTCGATTAGATCATGCTTACACAAGATTTAATTATTATCATAATAACGCTTTCCGGAATTTAGCGCGAGAAAACCAGAAAACATCTAGGCGCCCAGACAAGCTGTTATAAGTTCTTTGCATCCTATTTGATAGTGCATAAAAATTGTATTCAATGAGGCATGCAATATATTTATAGTCCACACAGCTGGGGATTTTTCATCAAGTTACATTGAGATATTGAATTGCATGCGTCATGGCATGCGATTTATAATCAACTCGACAGCTGATTTATACTGATGAAGAGCATATCAATGCAGTGCTTGAGAGAAGCACATTGACTATTGAAGACTGGTGTGCTTCCAATAATCTGAGTCTCAACTCGTTAAAAACCAGTGACCTCCAATTTAGTTTCAATACGAGGTTTACTTGCTTGGGTTCTCTGAAATTCTTTTTTTTTTTTTTTTTTTTTTTTAAGATTACGTCCTAAAGACTCCAGTCATGGAGTATAAGACAAGTCATGTTATTACATAATAATTCTAACACTAAGTAGTTCAACCTAGTTTAGGTTTGAAAGGAATTCTTGTACACTATAAAAAGCTCTATCAACTAAATATTTTTTAATTTGTTTTTTGAAAATCTTCAAATCATCATTACTTTTCAAGATTTGAGGTAGCTTGTTATAAAATTTCCTACCAATATAATCTGGTTTTTGTTCAAATAACCTACTATTGTGACCCATTATATGATAATCTGCTCTGTTTCGCGTATTATACTCATGAACATCTGAATTCTGGATCACACCACTCGTTTTCACATGCATTACAACTTCATATACATACAAAGATGGCACAGTTAATAGACCAAGCTTTTTAAATAAAGGCCTACAAGAGTCTAACCTATTCACTTTCTCTATACATCTGAGTGCCTTCTTTTGAATCTTAAACACCCTGTCCATATTTTGTTGAGATGAATTACCCCATACTAAAATAGCATACCTAATATGAGATAGTATAAGTCCATGGTAAGCAGTTAACAGTAGTTTTTTATCATTCAGCCTAGCAAGCTGCCGCAGGACAAATACCCCAGATGATATCTTATTACATATCCTCTCAATGTAAGGATGCCATGTTAATTTCCTGTCCAATAAAATTCCCAAGAATGCTACTTTCTCTTCTTGGTCTAATTCATTTTCCTCTACAAACACATTTATTTCTCTATCCTCTACTGAATTATATTTACTTTTGAATTGTAGGAATTGACATTTCTTACTATTTATTGTTAATTGCCTTTGCTTCAAGAATTGGACAATTGACTGTACTCCAGTAAAAGCATTTATTTCTAGACTATCTAATAAATAATTGTTAAAGATAAGCGATGTGTCATCAGCAAACAACAGAGCTCTGTGATCTTTTAACTCTTTTGGTAATTGGTTCACATACAACAGAAACAGTAAGGGACCCAGAATTGAGCCTTGAGGTACTCCAGCCTGGACCTCCAGTTTTTGAGATTTAATTTTTACTATTTCATTCCCATCCACCTTGGTAAGCTCAACACACTGGTTTCTACCTATGAGATATGATTCAAACCATTTTAGTTCTATACCATTCACACCTACAGTTTTTAGTATTTCCAATAATATTCTATGGTTCACACAATCAAAAGCTTTGGATAAATCAAGAAAAATTGCGGCTGCCTTCTCACCTGAATCTATTATATCTATTAGTCTTTCAACAAGGGATACTATTGCAGTCTTAGTAGATTTCCCTTTCTGGAACCCATGCTGTTCATCACATATGAAATTAATTTCTTCCAGGTGCATCAATAGCCTATTTAAAACTACTCTTTCAAAAATTTTACTTATTACATTTAGAATACTAATGGGTCTATAATTTTCAACTCTTTCAGAATCACCGCTCTTGAAAATTGGCAAAATTTTTCCTTGTTTCAGATCATCAGGGAAAATACCCTGCTCTAGTGAAGTATTAAGGAGATGCAATAAAGGGTCCAGTAATTCATTTTCACATTCTTTTAAAATTTTGCTTGAGACCCCATCCAATCCTACTGTTTTTTTGTTATTCAAATTTTTATTATTCTTGACAACTCATCTCTTGATAATGGATGAAATTTAAATACCTTTTCAATTGGCTCAGCATTTAATGTAGTTGTATTACAAGTATTAGTGTTCAGTGACTTTTGGAGATTATATGCAACCTGTTGATAATACTTATTGAAAAAGTTACAAATGTCTATACTATCATCCATATAATTTCCATGTTCATCGATTATCCTAGGGACATTAGTAACTGTATCTTTTTGAGCTGCTCTCCTATTTCTATTAATTACCTCCCAAACAGCAGAGTTAAAATTGGTACTAGTTGTTAATATTTCAGCTGTTTTCTTACACTTAGCTTTCCTCACTTCTTTTGCATAGTTTTTCTTTAGACATTTGTATTTGACTTCACTCGGAACATCCCTCACTAATTTAAATTCCTCATAGGCTTCCCTAACAATATTTCTTTGAGTAAGAATATCTTCAGTTATCCATTCATCTACTTTGTCCAATTTACTTTTTACTTTGACTTTTTTTATTGGACAGCATACACTAATGTGAAATCTTAGAGTATCAATGAATTGCTTATATTTGTAATTTAGGTTACAACTGTTATAAACACTACTCCAATTTTCTTGAAGCAGTTCCTGCTTCAAACAATTTATATTTCCTAGCTCATATTGCTGAATTTCTTTCACAAAAGTTTTTTTTCTGCTTGGATTCTGGCCCTGCAACTTAACATCTAAAATTTGATAGTTATGATCTGATAGATCTGAGCTACCTAACCTGACATTACAACCTTCTATATTTGTGAGGATATTATCAATAATTGTCTGTGAAGTTCGAGTTACTCTTGTATATTCGTGGACCTTAATTTCTAAATTATTCATATTAATAATATCTCTAATATCCTCTGTCATTTTATCCTGCCTGGCAAAATCGGTATTGAAATCTCCTACTACTATAACATTTGTGAAACGAGCGGTTGTAATTTCCAAAAGTGTGTGGAGCAGCTCACAAAATTTTTGCCAGTCTCCATTTGGTGACCTATAGATACCTAACACTGCTACCTCAAATCGATCATCAATTTTTAACCTTAGTCCCGTCACCTCTAAATCCATCTCAACAGAAAATCTCTTAACAAAATCTAGTTCATAAGTTTGGGTTTGTTTAGCATTGCTAGTGAATATACATACACCACCACTTCTATGAGCTATTCTACAAAATTCTGATCTCAGTGAATAGCCTGGAATCCTAACTTGATTTATTTCCTTTATTTTTAAGCCATGCTCTGTGAAAATAACAATGTCAGGATCCTCCTGTTTAAGAAATACTTCTAATCTGTCAATTTTGTTGCGAAGATACTGAATATTTTGATGATAAATACTAAAAACCTTACCATCTTGTGCTACTCTATCTCTAGCATTTGTAGCTATTTCCCTTTCCCTGTTTTGAGCCAATTTACTAAAAAATCGTTATTTGTTTTTTTGACTGTTTTTAAACCAGAGGATTGCAAACGGCTTTCAATCAGCTCTGCCAATCTATTACAAAATATTACTTTGCCAGATCGATTTAGATGCAACCCATGATTAGTGAAGTTATGTCTTTTCAGCCTTTCATTTAGAAAACAAATCCCCAGTTGTTTAGAATTCTTATTTTTTAGGCTGTTGATTGTATTATGGATTGATTTGTTTGTCGAATTGATTGCTTCATTTAACTCTGGCCTATCAAACCTATTAGGAATAGTACTTATTATTAAGTTTGTTTTTTTGCTGAGTGGCACAATTTCCTTGATTTTTTCTGTTACTTGAGGAAGATGATTCAAGTTAGGTTCATTTATATTATTTGAGCCACCCAGTACAATTAGATAGTCATTTTCATCAAAGTCTTTAGTTTGTTCCCTAGCTGACTCTACAACTGCATTAATTGATGCACTTGGCTTGAAAAAACATTGGACATCAAATTTTCTTTTCAATCTTTTATCAAGGAGATCACTGCAATCACGTCCATGACTGGACGTCAGTAGCAGAACTCTCCCTTTCCTATCTTTATTTCCCTCAGCTATATTTTTGGTTGCTGTCTTCAAAACCTCACTGTACGTTTTATTTCGACCATTTTCAGAGCATTTCCCATCATTTAGGTTAGATTCTATTTTTTTGCATTTGGACGGAGGTTCTATCATACATTTAGTATTATCAAATTTAGATTTTAGTTTCTTTATTTCCTCCGACATTAGACTACATTGATTTTTTAGATTTAGTATTTCTTTTTTATGGTCTTCATCTTGTAATTTTATAATCAGTTCCAAAGATTTAATTTCTTCTACCATCCCTAACCTTTCTTCCTCAGACGTTTTTAGAGTTACTTCTAATTGGTTTTTTAAATTAGTGTGGCTACTTTGTAGTTGAGCAACTTTTTCGGCTAAAGTAGTTTGAGGAACTGGGGTTTTTGGTTTTGGCGTTTTTGAATTTTGGTTTTGGGAACGCGTAAGTACTCCCGCAATGTTTACATTTCTATTAATAACCTTCGGTGTTCTATTTGAGCTCATCTTCCTATCTAAGAAATTATATTACTTGCAATAATAATAATTGATTTATAAATGATAGGATTTTAATTAGGTTATAATTTTAGTCAAGTAAACTATTTATGTTTATTTTTAAATCTCGAAAACCTAACCTCAAAATAACCTCTAAACGATGTTTGGCTTATAAAATAGAATTAAGAATTAAAATCTAAAACAAAATGATAAAACGTGATCAAGAAACAATTAATAATGAAATTAATACAAAATTTGTACTTATCCGTGACTATTTATAACACAAATGACAAGTCTGAATGACACGAAGTCACGAATGACAAGTCTGAACTACTGAACAGATTAACTTTGCAAATAGATTCTTCTCAGGTCTTATGCTGGACACAAACTTGAACTGGAAATGTCACATAGATTATACATCTGGTAAGCTCAGTAAAGGGATATTTCTTTTGCGTAGACTAAGCAATATTGTCGAGCATGATGTCTTAATGAGTGTCTATTATGCGCACATATATAGTCACTTAGCTTATGGTGTCCAGCTATGGGGAAATTGCTCTACGGCTGTTACACTTTTTAAATTACAAAAAAAGCTCTTAGAATTATTTGCCATGCACCACCGCTTGCAAGTTGTAAACCTCTCTTTCAAGGATTAGGTGTGTTGACTCTTCCATCACTATATGTGTATGTGTGTTTGATTTACATGAGGAAGAATGTGGGAAAATATGTTATAAATAGTGATATACATAATTATTCTACTAGACACAGGGAGGACGTGAGAGTAGATTCACACCGTTATACTGGCACTCAGAGAAACTGGCAATTTACTTCTATAAAACTGTTCAATAAACTTCCTCTAGAGACTAGGCATCTAGAAATCGAAGAATTTAAAAGATCTGTCAAAGCTATTCTTCTACAAAAATGCCTCGAAATGCATTTAAACATTTAAACATTTAAACATTTAAACATTTAAACATTTAAACATTCAAACATTTAAACATTTAAACATTTAAACATTTAAACATTAAACATTTAACATTTAAACATTTAAACATTTAACATTTAAACATTTAAACATTTAAACATTTAAACATTTAACATTTAAACATTAAACATTTAACATTTAAACATTTAAACATTTAAACATTTAAACATTTAAACATTTAAACATTTAAACATTTAAACATTTAAACATTTAAACATTTAAACATTTAAACATTTAAACATTTAAACATTTAAACATTAAACATTTAAACATTTAAACATTTAAACATTTAAACATTTAAACACACACACACACCACACCACACACACACCACACACACACACACACACACACACACACCACACACACACACACACACAACACACACACACACCACACACACACACACACACACACCACACCACACACACACACACACACACACAACACACACACACACCACACACCACACACACACACACACCACACACACACACACACACACACACACACACACACCACACACACACACACACACACCACACACACACACACACACACACACACGCAAGGAAAGTAAAAAAGTATATAACTACAGAAATACTGAAAAAAAGTTACGAGTCGGAATAACTTTCATGCATATGCTCTCATGCAGGCAGACTGAGATACATAATAAATTTAGAACCACATAATAATGTATTCACTTTTAAAAAATGGGAATATCAACTGCAGTATAAATCGAATGTTTAATGGAAGCGATATGAAGCTCACAACAAACTCTCTATGATTTAAAAATTCTGTAGCTTTTTAATGCAACCTACTTGAAAAGAAAGAGCTTCATGAATTAACGAAGCATCACAGCTTTTTCCAAGTGCTTTTAATCAATTAGCATCACTCGGATCTTTTTCATGCATTCTTTTACATATTTTAATCGATTAGACATAATAAAGGGGGTGTGCTTGCAATTTATATTGTAGTTCTGATTTTTTATTATATTATTTGGGTACATAAGAGAAGTCCAGAACCAATTTCTTCATGCAAAATTTCCTTGTGCTAGATACAGAGTGGCCCAAAAACCTCGTATTTTCGGCTCATTTTCCAGTTTTCAGTTATTTCTACCAAATCTCGTAATCGGACAGAAAAATTTGCTCTCGCGTTTTTTTCTAGAATATAAAATTTTGAATAAAATGAGATCATTCAAAACTCTCTATCTCCAATGAGTACTGAGTTATGATTTTTCAAAAATGAGTGAAATTTGAAGAGAAAATCTATTTTTGATGAATATTAGATTTTGATCAACAATATCTTCCGATTGATATCATTTAGATGTATAATTCAAAATCCCTCTGGGCGTAGTTTTGTGCTCTACAATCTGAGATCTGGTAGAGCGCTCTATCTCATACAAATTTCCAGGTACACCTGACAACAATGCTCCTTGTATTGTGAAAAACACCTAATTTTCAGCTTCAACCATCATCACCAACTACTGTACATAGTCTTCACATTGATATTTCTGCGCGTCGATGTATACACAAGGTTTTTTGCATTCTAAGGATAATATGAAAAGAGAAGGAATTTCTCCATACTCTGATTTCACTATATTATATATCTACTTTGAAGATAGGATTAATCAGACCATGGAATTATTCATAATCAATCAGCTGACAAGTGGATTATTCATTGCATGCATTACACAGATGTCTGGCCGTGTCTATTCCTATTAGGTAGGGTTTCAATATTTTTTATAATGAGAGCCCATCAGTATCAATAATCTCACATTTGAAAAAAAAATTTAATAGGTGAGTATTGCTCTTAGACCAGTTATAGAATAGACACGCTGGGAAGTCCAGCCTCTGAAGCCAACATCTACTGCCAAATCCACCCATCTTGACGTCACAACCAAGCTTACAACAATGCATTGAATAACAACAATGTAAGTTAAACACCACAAACACTTACACAACAAACTCAAAAAAGTTTTCTATAATTTCTTTACGATGCGTGACGTCACTGTTGTGACGTCAAGATGGGTGGATTTGGCAGTAGATGTTGGCTTCATCGACTTTCATTATGAATATACAATGAGCCGTGTCTATTCTATAACTGGTCTAAGGTATTGCTAAAGATTGCTTAGTTCCGACAATGGATCAACTGATCTTGATCTTGAAAAATCAGACGTGAGATGTTTTCAGAATCATCAGCACACTTCATTGACAATTTTTGGCTGATCTCCATCTATAAAATAAGAGATTTGATTTCCCCACTTGACATTCGTAGGATTCTCAAAGAATGTTTCAACTTCAAGACCATTGATCTTGAAAAATCAGAATTAATTGATTATGATTCCTCAGTAAAGAGTATTATAAAAATGGTATATCTTCGGCAAACCTCGATTTTCAAAATCAGACATCTAATTTTCGACTGAAGGATCAGTGGAATGTACCAATTTCAAGATTTTTGATGAGCACTCTCATAGCTGCGGACTGTGCTTTTCGGGCAGATTACAGCCGCAGAACTGCGGTGAATCGTCCGTCCGGGTCAAAATGGGAGCAGCACAGGTGACATCTTGCCTCTATTGACAGCTGCTGGCAACAATGGCACGTGAAATAGAGCAGATTAGTAGCTGTGTGGTGGATTTCGACGCAGTGCGACTCAACCAATCGTGAAATATGGCCAGCTGTCAGTGGCTGCTTTTCCACTCACTTTCCGGTGTTTGATTCCTCCCTAACCCCTCCCCCCTTCACATCAGACATATCCCCTAATCAGCCACAGTCAACGAGTCAGTCAGCGAACATGTGCGTGAGTCGGTCGCATACTTATCCACTCTATTATCAGCAGCAGCAGCAACTGTGAATGGAATAATCTGAGCCAGATTCCAATTGCATTGTTCCAGAGCGATGTGATCTCCAGTGCGCCAAAGGTCTCAATCAGGAATTGAACGTTTGGTCCTCAATACTCATACCTGTTGTCCACGTCTGTGTCAGACACTTGTCGTTCAAATCGATGAAAAAACTCGAACATTTCAGACTTGAGCACAGCCCCAAACTAGAAATAGAAGGATGATGTTGAAATGAGGACGTACCAGTCATTCAGAAAGCACCTACCGTCAACCGGGGTGATTTTGTCTACCACAAGGTGACTTTGTTCAACCTGCGGAAAAGATTCAAATCCGTTTATCTCCGTTCACTCTTATCCGAAATCGATGTTCAAAATCGATAGCCATAGCCCTAATCATCATCAAGGTTCTACAGTCGATATCTTGTCGACTCTCGATATATTTACTAGTTGAACTATCGACATAAAGCCCAATTTACCTGTTGAATCCTGTGATTTCGTTGGGGGATAAAATCACCCCAGCCCGTGAATAACATTGAATGTTATAAATTTTATAGTCTGTTATAGTCTTTTATAGTCTGTATATATTTTATTAAAAATATATATACATCTCTATTAAATTGAAGAGAAATTTTTAATTTTTCTGATGAATAATACTCTTCAAACATTGCTGAATACAATAAAAAATATTGCAGTTTCAACATGAGTATTGCCAGCTATTTGAAATTTCAACTCATCAATATTGGAATAATGTGGTATATGTCACCCCGGTTTACGGTATGATAACTAATCAATGAACTGTGATGCTGAATTCCCTTGATCATGGAGGGGATCAACCAACACTTATCTTGAACTAACACTAGTTGCAAGCTCTATTTTGTCAATTGATAAATCAAGGCAACACAGTTAGAATTATTCAAATTTCTATATAGATAAGTGAGAAGTATATAGTGATCGACACATCTATTTGAAAATCATTATGGAATGAATTACTTCCCTATCTTATGAGAATGTACATCTTTCTCTTGCCTTCAAGCTCTCAGCAAAAATACTTTTCGATCATTTTCATTCGAAAAGGTTTATGGGAAGGTCAAAATATAACTCAGCTTGGAAGTATTTTTCATCAATATTAAACCCATTTGAAGCATATAATTTTTATTGTTGGTTATCCATCTTGTTTTCACTATTATTATTACTATTGTATTTTAATATAACTTTAAAGTGAAAAAACACGAACATTCTTTAGTGTGTCACTTTAATATAATTTTTAAAGTGATTTGAATGAGTTCACATTACATATAACTTGATTATTATAATTATAGCAACTACAATTTATCCGTTAATTTGAAATTAAAATTTATCACAGGATCTTTTCAACACCTGAGTACATTTACTTCAGATGAACGTCATTTGAATATGAGTCCTTAGATGATTCATAATATCTCGAGAACGGAATCTTTTATGCACTACTAAAAATGCATGCATACCTATACACCTTATAGTAGTAGTTTTTCAAGTGTATATCCAGTGTCATCGCTCATGGTAAGGAGAGATGTTTGCTGCTTGTAGCTGACCCAGTGACAGAGGTTTTCCGCGTTGAAGTGTTTCTGCGCTCATGCATAATTCATGCACCTGTCATGTTCAACTCCCAACAGCCAACAGTGAGAGGTGGCTAGGTTGGCGACAGACACTGAGACAAGCAGAAGAGAGAGAAAAGAGAAGCATGATTCAAGTCGGTGAGTTATGAGTGAGCAGATTCAACTTCGGTGTGGTGGGGTAAATATGTTTTGCAATCTGGATTACAGTAAACTCCTGATTGAGCTACTCTTTAAGCTCCTGATTGAGCTATTTATTCAGGAATGGGTTGATATAAAACTAGTAGTTCTGCGAACAGTAGACCTCGCTCATGAATACACCTTTAAATGTAATCAGAGAGGCCAGTACAGTAAGTACAGTATAGTGTGAAGATTTAGCCATGTCAACTATTATTATTCCTCCATTGAAAGTGCTAGAGCCACTGTTTCCAGGAACACCGGACTTATCAAGGACGTATATCGTATAAGGTAATTTTATATCGTCTACATGTTTACAATATTAACATATATTTCAACTTTTCTTATAATTAATTATAAGAAATCAGTCAACTGACGGAAAAATAGAATATGCAATAGACAATTTAGACGATGAATCGTCTCACAGACGATGGTCAAGTCAAGTCAAAAATAAGTTTATTTCCAAATCTTTTTAAGATTATAAATGTTACATACAGAGCTTAAAATTAAACAATATACAAATCAAAAATGAAACAACACGTGTTTATTATACTATCATACCTAATGATTTACAATGTAACAGATATAATTATATTATAATTTCAGTTATTTCAATTTTATACAAGTGAAATAAATGCAAGTGAGGCGGAGCCAGATATTCAAATAAGCAGTGAGCCATCTTCCGATGTTACAGCTTTACAAACTGAAAATCTCAATGAGGCAGCGCAGCACGAGATGAGCTCTGAGACTAGTTCAATAGTAAGAGCACAGGCGATGGTTCACGCAGCAGCCAATCATACTACCGAGGAGAGACGAGGACAACATAGCAGAGGCCAGAATATGACATACAACATGAGGGCGAGGAGCGTCTCGGATTCCTGCTCCAGAATACTACGATCCAACAAAGCAGCAGTTGGAAATAATTCTCAATCGAAGGCGAAATCAACAAATACTCCAGCGAGAAAGCCATCTACAATGACAACTCGGCTGAATTGCGGTAAGACACCTTCGCGGGCAAAGGCTGCACAAGGCAGCCAACCACATTCGGAATAGCAGTTGGGGAGAGCTGGAGAGCGCGGCCGGTCTACATCGTTCGGAGTCTTGAGTGGGGAATCGGCTCAAATCAAGAATAGAGAAGAGGTTGGAAACACGCGAAACGAAGAGTCGGCACGGAGAACGAAGGAAGATAAGGAATCCAAACGATTGGAGATATTCGTGATGGGACCCTCACCTTCCCAGCAGCAGAGAGAGGTAGAATCATACACTTATCCATTCGACAATTCTAATAATTTAGTCGTTCAAAACAATATGAAATAGACTGAAAACTTGCAAAACCTCCCATTTAGAGTAGTATTTTGGAATTGTCATGGTCTTAATAATTCATATGCATTGAGTTTATCCCGGCAAGAAGATCTGATCGGCTACGACATGATAGGGTTATGTGAAACTTGGATCCCACACAAATTAGAACTTCTAGGAACCTTTTCTAATACATATAACATAGTTCAAAAAGAGGCAGAAAAAATAATAGTAAAGGTAGAGCGATTGGAGGATTAATAATGCTTATAAATAAAAGATTGAAGTTCCAAGTTGTAGAATTGAATAATGTATTCCTGATAGTTGAAATTTTTGTAAATAAGAATAAAATTTTGATAGGATTAGTTTATATCCGTTCAGGCTATGAACTGGAAGTTTTGAACAAGTTAGACTCCTTTTTAACGCGATGTTCAGCGCGCTTGGATAAGATTGCTATGATACTCGGGGGTGATTTTAATAGTAGAATAGGGGGTATGAATTCAATTTATGAAGAAGGCCTATTCCAACACACTGATCTGCAATCGAATGATAAGATATTGGATCGTAGAGGTAAAATATCAATAGAAATGATGGAGGACAAATCATTTGTAGTATTAAATGGTAGAAGTAGGGGGGATAGCACTGACCTCTTTACTTTTTTTAATGAGAATGGTTGTAGTACAATTGATTATGTTTGGATTGATATTGGATTCCTGGATATAGTGAACGATTTTCTTGTCGCAGATTTCTCTTAAGAAAAGAGAAATTCGAAGACTGTTTAGAGTGACGAAGCGTGGAATTTTCAATGAACAAGACTTATCACTATACCTATCCAAAAAGAAATGTTACAAACAATTGTTGAAATTGAAGAAATTAGAATATTTCGAAAGAATAAGAGCCAACCTTTCCAATATTAGGAGCAGTAAAGATTTTTGGAAAGCAGTTAACTTGTTTAAAAATAAAGAATACAGAACTGATAACATTTCTTTGGAGGCTTGGGAGGTATTTTTGAAAGATAAATACGGTTGCGCAGAAAATGACTGAATTCATATTGAGACTAGATTTGTAGATGCTCGTCACCCATACTTGGATCAAGAGTTCTGTTCAGATGAATATTGTCACATGTACTTCCACTTATGAAAAAGAAAAAGGCACCGGGTAGTGAAGGAATTGGAAATGACTTTTATAAAGCACTACCAGAAAGGTGGAAAGACTACTGGTTATTTCAATAAACTATTTTTGAAAGGAGAGTTTCCCGAGGCTTGGTTGAAAACAAAGATGTTTTCCACATTCAGAAAAGGTGATGGATTGGATCCAAAAAACTATCGCGGAATCACCCTGATCAATGATATTGTTTAAATTTTCACTTGACTACTCGAGATCATACTCTCAAACTGGGCAGATCGCTGCAACGTACTCCCCGAGTGCCGAAGTGGTTTTAGAAGAGGGCGCAGTTGTATCGATAACATTTTTGTACTACAAACTTTGATCTTCAATCAGATCTCAGTAAGAAAACGCAAATTATTTGCTCGTGGACTATGAATCCTCGTTCGACTCGATGCCGTATGAACTTCTATGGCATGAGCTAGGTATGTGCGGAGTAAGAAGCAGAAATCTGTGACAAGAAAATCGTTCACTATATCCAGGAATCCAATATTAATCCAAACATAATCAATTGTTTTGTGAGTGATAAGGACGATGAGAGCGCTGTATGGCTTTGCCACACTCATAGTCGACAAGGGTCGTCGGGATGGAATTTCACAGCCTATAAAGGTGTCATAAGGCGTTGATCCTTTCCTATAAGGAAATTCGTTGAGTCCTTTACTTTTTACATGCTATTTAAGGAAATAGAGCATCATTTTAGAGAGAGAGAAGTCTACATGGTATCCCTTCAAATAGAAATGTGGACGTCATGATGCTAATGCTCGCGGATGACATTGTTATTCTGGCAGACAATGACTCAGATCTAAGAAAAAAGTTGAAGTGCCTGGCCGAGTATTGTGGAAAATTGAAGTTGTCAGTAAACATGGATAAAACAAAGGTAGTTGCGTTTCATAAAAAAGGCCTCAGACGTAATGCAGCTTTCTATTACAGAGATAAGAAACTGGATATTGTAAATAGCTATTAGTACCTTGGGGTTGGATTCCGCTCATCGGGAAAATTCAATAAATTCGCAGAGTTTCAAGTTAGTAGATCTAAATACATTGGAGAAACAACCATAAATATTCTAAGAAAGGCGAAGTCGGATGTTTGGGCGAGCAAAATGAAGCTCTATGATTCAATTCCCATGCCCACAGTGCTATATGGATCGGAGATATGGGGTCTAAGCTGTATGAATATAGTGGAGAAGGCACAGGTTTATTTTCTAAAGCGTTTACTACTGTTGAATAGGAGCACTCCCAGCTGGTCATTGAGATTGGAGACTGGAAGACTACGGTTGAGTAGTTTTATATTCGTCAAGTCAATTGAATACATTTGTAGAGTTATGTCAATGGCTAACGGGATATACCCTAGAGAATGCATTGATAGATTATACGAGTTGGCGCAGCAAGATCAAGATATCCAAGGTAACTGGGTGTGTTCGTTGAAGAATCAGTTGCATTTGGCGGGTTGCAATCTGGTTGGAGATTGGCAGGACAGAGAAAAGTTTTCTAAAGTCTTACAAGTTGAAAAAGGAAAACTAGTACAAAACTATTTTGACAGACTCTACGGACAAGACATAGAAGCAGCTCTGAACTCGACAAGCAGCCTACATTATAATAGTATATTTCGCACCTAGGGCCGAAAATGAGACTTTTCTGGCTCGAAATCGGTTTTCAAGTCCGAGGCCGTAGGCCGAGGACTAGAAAAGATTGAGAGCCGGAAAAACACTTTTGCCCATGATGCATGATGAGAACGTTATTTTTCGCCACACAGAAAAATAAACAATATATATATGAAAATAATTTATTGTCTATTATAAGCACTTCCGAAAGCAAAAGTGGAAGGTCATAGCTCTAGCAAATCTGAGGTAATCTGAATATCAGGAAATTGTCCAAGTATTTTTATTTTTTATTCTGATTTGTCTAAATAACCTAAAAGATTATGTTCAATTATGTAAGAGGTTGAGTTTAAACTTTTTATTCTTCCAAATGACAATAAGATGATATTATTATACATGTTTTCATTATTGAATGATAAACACAAATAATGAAAAGTTTTTGATCAGCTGTTTTAGCACACTTGAAATTTGGCCAATCTGAATGTCAATGGAAGTTTAGGTTAGAAGTTATATCCTACTCTGAAAATCGAATTATTTGAATAGTTTATAATAATATATATCTTATCTGTATTTTTTTCATCCAAATAAAATCTATATATATATATAAACGTGAAATGGCACTCACTCACTGACTGACTGACTCACTCACTCACTCACTCACTCACTCACTCACTCACTCACTCACTCGCATAACTAAAAATCTACCGGACCAAAAACGTTCAAATTTGGTAGGTATGTTCAGTTGGCCCTTTAGAGGCGCACTAAGAAATCTTTTGGCGATATTTTAACTCTAAGGGTGGTTTTTAAGGGTTTAAAGTTCGTCTTTTAGCATGTATATTCTTCTTCTCCCAATCTCTTAATTATAATTGAAATTTCCATATCATATGTTACTATAGAACTATAATCTAGATAGAGTACCTCTTCGAAACAGTTGTTAACTGGCAACTAAATTAATAATTTTGTCAGGTTGGCATTAAGTTGAGTTGACTTTGTTAGGTTGGCACCAAGTTGAAGATTTAAATGCATTTATCGCGGAAAAATTGATTGGGCACTGCTACTTCAATCCTGGGAATATTATATTACTAGCCGTCAGGCTCGCTTCGCTCGCCATATCCGTTTAGCCAGACGTTTAGTCTGGACCCCCGACTAAATTGTCATAACATAATTATGATAAAAATGCCCAAATGAAAAATGCAGGCGAGCGAAGCGAGCCTGCTGATCTCATTCTTGGACGATCCAGTCGGGGGTCCAGGGGGCGGAGCCCCCTGGCTAGACAGATATGGCGAGCGAAGCGATCCTGACGGCTAGTGATAGTATATTATTGCAGAATACTTTATTGAATTCTAGAAGCATAAAATGATTCCGTTTATCCACTATGTTCCGTGATAAACGCAGTACTAGGAGGTTTGAGGTTAGATTCTATTATACTCTGAAAATTGAATTCGAATAGTTTATAATATCTCATTTGTATTTCATTCATCCAAATAAAATGATAGTATCTTATTGCAAAATACTTTATTCAATTCTAGAAGCATAAACTTATTCCGTTTCATAAACTATTTTGTAAACACGTTCAAATCAGAATCAACTGACTTCAAGGTTATTTTACAGCCCTAGGGCCGTAAAAATTTTACCGGCCTGGCCAGAAAACAATCACTTTCGGCCTCCATATGACGCACGTAAACCAGCTCATTACATCCAAGTGGGACGAAAAAGATTGAACCCTCTTTTCATGATTGGTGAACAGCTACTGTATAAAATGCCTGCGTCGCACAACTGCGCTCAGCCACTAGAGACTCTTTCTATTTATATAATAATAGAGACCTGGGAATATGGATTAACAGCTCATTAGAATGCCCTATTTGTAATATGAAAGAGAAGGAATATTTGGAGCATTTTCTGTTGAGATATGCATCGAGATACACCAATACATCGGGCACATGTATGGTGAAATAAGAAGACACTATTTAGAAAAATTCACTGTAAATGTAGTTACTGACGATGACAAACTAATGGTATTACTTTCGAACTTTACGGAGCAGAAAATCAACCGTTTGTATAAAATTAAAGCAATCGAAATCAGATCTATGATAATAAACACTTGAATAATGTCCGATAATTATAGTCAGGAAACAGAGGTTATCATTTGAAATAATAAAAGTATCCGATGCTCATTTTAGACGGTGTGGAATGCAGTGAGCTGAATAAAGTAAGTTTGATGAGGATAGATTGAGCTCTAAAAATAAGATAGTTGGAAGAGATTATTGTATGTGTGACGGATTATTATAAAAAAATGTATTATTGGATATATTTGTCTGGAGTTTATTACTGTTGAAGTTGATACTGTTATTACTCATTTCATTTATAAAATACGAATAGGTAGATATTTAAAACTAGAATGTTATTATTGTTGATTACTATAATGGTATTATTTATTTATTTATTTATTTATTTATTTATTTATTTATTTATTTATTTATTTATTTATTAATATATTTATTTATTTATTTTTATTTATTCATTCATTTATTTATTATTTATTTATTTATTTATTTATTTATTTATTTATTTATTTTTATTTATTTATTTATTTATTTATTCATTTATTTATTTATTCATTATTTATTTATTTATTTATTTATTATTTATTTATTTATTTATTTATTTATTTATTTATTTATTTATTTATTATTTATTTATTATTTATTTATTTATTTATTTATTTATTTATTTATTTATTTATTATTTATTTATTTATTCATTCATTCATTCATTTATTTATTCATTCATTCATTCATTCATTCATTTATTTATTCATTCATTTATTATTTATTCATTTATTTATTTATTTATTATTTATTTATTTATTTATTTATTATTTATTTATTTATTTATTTATTTATTTATTTATTTATTTATTTATTTATTTATTTATTTATTTATTTATTTATTTATTTATTTATTTATTTATTTATTATTTATTTATTTATTTATTTATTTATTTATTTATTTATTTCAATAAATTCGCAGAGTTTCAAGTTAGTAGATCTAAATACATTGGAGAAACAACCATAAATATTCTAAGAAAGGCGAAGTCGGATGTTTGGGCGAGCAAAATGAAGCTCTATGATTCAATTCCCATGCCCACAGTGCTATATGGATCGGAGATATGGGGTCTAAGCTGTATGAATATAGTGGAGAAGGCACAGGTTTATTTTCTAAAGCGTTTACTACTGTTGAATAGGAGCACTCCCAGCTGGTCATTGAGATTGGAGACTGGAAGACTACGGTTGAGTAGTTTTATATTCGTCAAGTCAATTGAATACATTTGTAGAGTTATGTCAATGGCTAACGGGATATACCCTAGAGAATGCATTGATAGATTATACGAGTTGGCGCAGCAAGATCAAGATATCCAAGGTAACTGGGTGTGTTCGTTGAAGAATCAGTTGCATTTGGCGGGTTGCAATCTGGTTGGAGATTGGCAGGACAGAGAAAAGTTTTCTAAAGTCTTACAAGTTGAAAAAGGAAACTAGTACAAAACTATTTTGACAGACTCTACGGACAAGACATAGAAGCAGCTCTGAACTCGACAAGCAGCCTACATTATAATAGTATATTTCGCACCTAGGGCCGAAAATGAGACTTTTCTGGCTCGAAATCGGTTTTCAAGTCCGAGGCCGTAGGCCGAGGACTAGAAAAGATTGAGAGCCGGAAAAACACTTTTGCCCATGATGCATGATGAGAACGTTATTTTTCGCCACACAGAAAAATAAACAATATATATATGAAAATAATTTATTGTCTATTATAAGCACTTCCGAAAGCAAAAGTGGAAGGTCATAGCTCTAGCAAATCTGAGGTAATCTGAATATCAGGAAATTGTCCAAGTATTTTTATTTTTTATTCTGATTTGTCTAAATAACCTAAAGATTATGTTCAATTATGTAAGAGGTTGAGTTTAAACTTTTTATTCTTCCAAATGACAATAAGATGATATTATTATACATGTTTTCATTATTGAATGATAAACACAAATAATGAAAAGTTTTGATCAGCTGTTTTAGCACACTTGAAATTTGGCCAATCTGAATGTCAATGGAAGTTTAGGTTAGAAGTTATATCCTACTCTGAAAATCGAATTATTTGAATAGTTTATAATAATATATATCTTATCTGTATTTTTTTCATCCAAATAAAATCTATATATATATAAACGTGAAATGGCACTCACTCACTGACTGACTGACTCACTCACTCACTCACTCACTCACTCACTCACTCATTCACTCACTCGCATAACTAAAAATCTACCGGACCAAAAACGTTCAAATTTGGTAGGTATGTTCAGTTGGCCCTTTAGAGGCGCACTAAGAAATCTTTTGGCGATATTTTAACTCTAAGGGTGGTTTTAAGGGTTTAAAGTTCGTCTTTTAGCATGTATATTCTTCTTCTCCCAATCTCTTAATTATAATTGAAATTTCCATATCATATGTTACTATAGAACTATAATCTAGATAGAGTACCTCTTCGAAACAGTTGTTAACTGGCAACTAAATTAATAATTTTGTCAGGTTGGCATTAAGTTGAGTTGACTTTGTTAGGTTGGCACCAAGTTGAAGATTTAAATGCATTTATCGCGGAAAAATTGATTGGCACTGCTACTTCAATCCTGGGAATATTATATTACTAGCCGTCAGGCTCGCTTCGCTCGCCATATCCGTTTAGCCAGACGTTTAGTCTGGACCCCGACTAAATTGTCATAACATAATTATGATAAAAATGCCCAAATGAAAAATGCAGGCGAGCGAAGCGAGCCTGCTGATCTCATTCTTGGACGATCCAGTCGGGGTCCAGGGGGCGGAGCCCCCTGGCTAGACAGATATGGCGAGCGAAGCGATCCTGACGGCTAGTGATAGTATATTATTGCAGAATACTTTATTGAATTCTAGAAGCATAAAATGATTCCGTTTATCCACTATGTTCCGTGATAAACGCAGTACTAGGAGGTTTGAGGTTAGATTCTATTATACTCTGAAAATTGAATTCGAATAGTTTATAATATCTCATTTGTATTTCATTCATCCAAATAAAATGATAGTATCTTATTGCAAAATACTTTATTCAATTCTAGAAGCATAAACTTATTCCGTTTCATAAACTATTTTGTAAACACGTTCAAATCAGAATCAACTGACTTCAAGGTTATTTTACAGCCCTAGGGCCGTAAAAATTTTACCGGCCTGGCCAGAAAACATCACTTTCGGCCTCCATATGACGCACGTAAACCAGCTCATTACATCCAAGTGGGACGAAAAAGATTGAACCCTCTTTTCATGATTGGTGAACAGCTACTGTATAAAATGCCTGCGTCGCACAACTGCGCTCAGCCACTATTTATTTATTATTTATTATTATTATTATTTATTATTTATTTATTATTATTATTATTATTATTTATTATTTATTTATTATTTATTATTTATTATTTATTATTATTTATTATTTATTTATTTATTATTTATTATTATTATTATTTATTATTTATTTTTATTTATTATTTATTATTATTTATTATTTATTATTTATTATTTATTATTATTATTATTATTATTTATTTATATTTATTATTATTATTTATTATTATTATTTATTATTTATTATTTATTATTTATTTTATTTAGTTATTTATTATTTATTATTTATTTATTATTTATTATTTATTATTTATTTTATTTATTATTTATTTATTATTATTTATTATTTATTATTTATATTTATTTATTATTATTATTTATTATTATTATTATTTATTATTTATTATTATTATTATTATTATTATTATTATTTATTATTATTATTTATTATTTATTCATTTATAATTTCAGTTGTAATTTCACATCGAAATGTGCCTACATAGGTGTAAAACCTGTGCGTAGACATGAGTTGCTGTTTCAAGCAAAATATAGAATTAATAAAGAGTGAATCATCCAAAATAATTCGGCTAACTTAATACACAAGATAATAATAATTAAAAAGAAACTAAATATGATAAAGAAAATGATACAGCGTGGAAAGATTATACAAATTAATCATGCAATGGAAAAAAATTTCAAAGGTAACATATAATGTACAATATTCAAACGGCTATGACTTCAGATCCACAGTATCGTGATAGACAGAGCAGCAGCACTACAGTGAGTACGGTATTATTAGTATTATTAGTAATAGTCAGTCAGTCCATAGTTAAATTTAGTCAGAAAAGTTGTTTATAGTATTTAGGTGTTTTCATCTATAATCAGATGTTATGATCGCCTCTGACATGTCTCTTTCGAGATATACCAACCACTCGGAAACCTTTCTCTTGAGTAGCTTTGTATGTTTTTCAAGTAAGGAGGAATATTTCTGTAGAGGAATTTGATATGTACGATGAATTTGTGACTTTAAAGGTTCTTACGAGTCTGTCTGTTAATATTCTTGATGTATTTCAACTGCAGGTATCATAATAAATCATGAATGTGATGCACAAAATTGTTTACTGAATCAAGAGAGTAGATCAATAATGTTTTCACATAGAGTTGTCTTAAGTTGAATACATTGAATTCATTGAAAAGCGCGTGTGTTGGATATCTACGACCCTTACCTAGAGCTGCTTTGATGATGGAATTCTGGATTACATTGAGTGGTTCCAAAACAGATCTATAACCTCCACCCCAAGCTATTATACCTCCCATAAGCAATGATTGGCAGTATGCAAAGTAACAGAGCCTCAATTCAGCAGGGAATAGAATGTCCTGGAGTTGCCTGAAAACAAATATGAATTTCCTTAATTTATGTTTTATGTAATCCACATGAGCAGCCCAGTTCATAGAGCTATTGAAAACGATTCTCAAGTATTTGTGTGAGCCGACTTTCGAAATACTCTCACATTGACAGTCATTTGCATTGAGACTCCCGCAAGCATGCAGGATTAATATGTCTAAGAATATCATCTTCGTCTACTCTACTAAGAAGAAATGTTGTATCTGCTGCATAATCTCGATCATCTTCTAATAATGATCCACTAGGGGCAATACTTCATGACGTTATATTTGACGTAGCATGTGCCCTGCTTGGTTGCAGTCGGTAGAGCAAGGATTTTCAAATAAATTTAATATTTTTGTGACTTCTGTAAGAAAAATACCACCAGTTTCTTACCAGCTCTTCTAGGAGCTCAAATAATTCTTTGCTTTCAAAGACTGCAAACGTCAGCTGCTTTAGCAATTTACAGTTCTCTTAACTGATCTGGTCGACTCTACAATTATAGATGCAGAAGTAGTAGATAGATATAAGGGCTCTGATTTTTGTGCTAGACAATATGGTATCATCACCAATGCCACTCGCCACCATCTGACAAAGGGGTCAGCAGTGTAAGATGATACCGAGTGGAATCAAAGGCGATAATCTATCAGAATACCTTATGAATTCTATTAATTTAAATTGCTGCTGCAACTTAATACTATGACCCTTTAGTTCTACCAAATCGGATGTGATGGTTCTGAATAATTTAAGTGAATCTTGAGAATGTGATATTTCTAAAGATTTGATAATCAATGCTGTATATCGCCGATTCATCCAACTTATTCAGTGAAGAATATAGTTGGTTGATAATTTGAATAATATGTCAATACTGGTAATAGAATAGACTATAACAAGATTGGTCATGCATGAAGATAGGATCATAAATAGAGGGTACACCATTGAACAAATAAAAATATATAATTACATGAAAATATCAACGAGCAATAATAAAAAAAATAGAGCAACAAATATAAAAATAATATGAGAAAATATATATAGTAGAAATTATCACAGATAGCTCACTAAAAGATTTTACTTCACTTATTAGCATCCATTAATGTGCTTCCTTAATCCATTGTGCTTCTTTAATCAGCATATATTCTTTCAACTTATGTGGCTCAGTTGTCGACTTGCTGTTGCTTGTCAAATAAAATTTATAAATCTTACTTCCAATCAATATGGAAAATAAAATATTAAAAATATCTCAGGGCTTGGGTTCGGCCTCTGGTGGAAATCAGATAAATCAATTCATCTCATGAACATGTGCTTCATAAAAATTCCAATAAATTACTGATAAAAAGATAAATGAGTGAGCATATATAATAAATCAAATATTAATAAATATTTCATCTGTGCATACTTAAATATTTAAATCTCATAAATTGTTCTTAATAATATTCCCTTTACATTTTGAATATTTGAGCAAATTTCAATATTAATTTTAATCTTTAAATAACACTTTGACTTGCTAGCTCTATTTAATTGTGATTATTTCATAGCACTGAGGATCCTCATAAGGTTGATACATTTAATACATTTAATTATATAAACTCACATGTAGATTTTTTATAATTCTTGATGGCGGTTTGGGTTCGTTTCGATGTCCTAAACCTGGTGGGCTGCTGTCGTCTTCTCCAATGGGAATATTTAAATTTAACAACTCATGTCATACTACAAGCTCACTGAGTATTATGAAATTTATTTTCAATTACTCGAACTTTAACTTTAATGCAAAATTATTTATAAAGGGATCTAGTCTTGTGCTCTCAAAATTGGTGGGTGTCCCTTGTGACCTCAGGCAAGCAAGTGGGCATGGATCTTCCCCTATTCTTTTACAACCATACTTCCATCTTTTCAATTTACATAAAATTTAAATATCCACTCTCATTGGTGGATTTAAATACTTTGCTATGATGTAATTTAGTACTGTCAAATAGTCCAGACAATAACATCATATTACTATCTATTGAGTGAATATTTTAGTCTCAAACTCTTATTTTACATTGGTTACATAAGTCTATACATTCTATAATGATTACAAATTCTTATGATTTTCATAAATAGCACGTGTAGGTTTTAAATTAAATCGTTTTGACCGCTGGTCAAATACTGCATTGTGATTGGTACATCCTGGAACTGTATCTTGTATTATTGTGCTGAATAAAGTTAAATCCCATTTCCTTTATCTTTTTGTTTTGTTTTTTATATTTTATTCATGCTCATTTGATATAATAACATATTTTTGTGCTTTCTCAATCGCTTTTTGTTTACATTCATTTGGCATGCTTGCTTACTAAACCCTCTGATCCTTGTCTAAGCGAATGCTATTTATATGCAACTAATTTGCCACAAGGTGTCTGGCTAATTCTCAAATATACGGCTCGACCGATTACTAAGGTCGCCGACTAGTTAATGTCAAAGAACCTAACCTCAAATATTATATATATTATATTATTAAATAAGTTGCAACAATACTTTTATTTTCATTTGGCTTTTCCTAATCATAGCCTTGAGAGCCGCTATAGTAGTATCATCGCAGTGCCAAGTCTCCACCAGCACAACTGTATCAAACTTTATATCCATCGCCTCTATGTTAATCAAGAAATCATCGAAATTTGTTGTGTAACTTGTAATATTTTGCTGTGAAATATTTATGTTATTCATTTGAGATGAAAAAACGTTAATCAGTTCAGTATTGTATGGAACTTCATTACAATAAACATATTGGAATCTGTCAATATTATCAGTAACCATTAAAGTAGAAAGCTATTATTATGAAAAAAGAGAAAAAAAAGAAGAGACTTAAAAAAGAAAGAACAAAACAATTTGAGGCTCCACGCCATGCCTCCCTTGAAAGTAAAAGTTGAAAATAAGTTTTTTTGCCATATTCTAATAAGAATAATAATTATTGTAAGAAATGTTTCAGGTGAATTATGTTTATTATTCTAGTACGCCAAATGTGCTGTATAGGCTACATATAAAAACAATCTTGTTATCAATAATCGCTCAACTCTATAGTAGGCCGAGCAATCAAACCCCTCATAATATTCTGTTATGAGAAAAACTTGATAAAGATTATCAGTTGGGAATTGCAATCACAGTAAAGGAAATACTTTATTGATAAGTTGCATTCATTCCGTAAGCGAATTTATCTAATCATACAACCGATTCACTGTTGGAATTGAAACTAAATTTAGAACAATCTGCTGGGAAAAAGAACAGATTCAACAAGCCGCTTGAATAGCAATTTATATTCACTAGAATGAATGATAATATCATAGAATCTTTGAATTTACGAGTGAATAATATTGAAACCAATTGAAAATATTCGTTCCACAATTAAATTCAACTGTCTCTAGAAAAAATTAATGAATAGATCAAAATTTGATAATAGACAAAAGTGAATCAGTCAATCTACCAACTAATCAATTGATTGATCTCTTCACTCAACATTATAAGGAATAATTAAATGAATTTAACCGCATAAAATAGAATAGAGGAGATTTCCAGATTAGTATAGCTAGTAGCCATAATAATTTATAATCCATAATCTTGGTTATAGTGGGCCAACCATTTTCAATATCCACTAGAGGTGAATGATATAATTGAGTATCAAAGAAAAATAGAGTAAGTCAAGTCATATACCTACATAGGAGTTTTTTAAAAGTTTAGTTACGCTAAAGTAGCAATGAATCAGAATCAATCACTGTGACTACCCTTATCAACTGGTTTCACCTTTATATTGCCCGCTTTGTCCACCCACACATACTTGAATCCGTGATCCTTTTGTAGCTTCTTTACCTGAGATAATATCTTCCTCCGTACCGCAGTCAGTGACAAGTTGATGAAAACGGAGTGTTCCTCACCCTGAACACCAACGGCACGCGAAGAAAGATTCCTCATTTGTTTTTTCTTGTCGAGGACCATGTGTGCGACATCGCGTCGGAAGATCTTGGCTATGATGCCCGGCGAGCGTTGATTTACTCCCTTGGAAGGCGGTGACAGCAGTCAATCGCCTCCGGACGCAGCTCGACTCCGACCGCTTTACAGGCAGCCAGCACCAAGTCTCTGGTATTCTCTTCACGCGCAGCAGGAATCCCGTGTATTTCAAGGGTGTTTCTTCGCCCATATTGTTCAAGAGCATCCACCCTTTCATTTAGCATATCCACATTTTTTTTCTGTTGAGTACTTTCGAATTGCAAGTTCGATATTGTAGCCTGTCGGGTTTTGATTATTTCCTCAAGCCTGACCAAAGTTTCAGAAATGGAGCCAAGCTTCACCAGACAAGATTGAAGGGATATTTCTAGCCTTGACTGTCCCTCACTGAGATCACACTTTAAATCCGCTATAGTTGTCTTGAAAAGGTCCATGGAAATCGGAACCTGCGCGCCGTAGATGGATGAGGACTTTCACAGGTGTCGAGTCTATATTTTCATTACGTTGGTTCTTCAACTTAGCCACGCAATGTTTACAAGACCAGGAATTGGCCAATAAAATATCCAATTCGGCTTCACTTATTTTTTCACACATTGTCCGTGAAACAACGATTTACAGCCGGAACACACTAACTTGTCTTTAGCTTGGCGATTAACTGAGAGTTTACATTCAGCACATACACTCATTTTACTTGATTTAATGGAAACTTGAAAATTAAATGATAGTTCGAAACCAAACAGAAATCAAAAGAAGCACGGGGAGGAACAGGTGAAGACTATCGCATTGGAAGATAAGATAGAGAGCAACAAACTGAACGTCCGCTCACGGCAAGATCCAATCGACAACTGATTTGACATGCTATTTTAAAATATAATAGCATTTGTTATGGATTGTTCACATACTGGCAGATTGCGAAACAATGTGGCATTCTATGCCTGCGCATCTGAACAATTGATTGAAAAGTAGGGCTTGAAAAGTTTCAAATTAATGGCATGTTTGCGTTATTTTGGTTCCCACGTTGGAGGGGTGTCTCAAGAACAGCTCTGCTGGAAAATACCAATTTCAAGGTTCAAGCTAAAAAATCAAAGCATCACAATATATAGAGATATATATAACTCTTATTATCGAAATCGGCATTTAAGTGGTCTAATCTTCATTCAATTCAGAATAATCAAATAATCTTTATTTTGATTCTCGCTTCCAAAGCTAAAATGAGTGAATTCTGAATTATTGTCAAATAGTAGTTGAGCTGAATATTATATGACTACTATCCAGCAGGCTCGCTTCGTTCGCCTTATCCGTCTATTCGGCTCTGCCCCCTGGATCACCCGGCTGGATCATCCAGATATACAGGATCAGCAGGCATTTTCCATATGAGCTCACTTCCTTCCGTGAGAAGTCAAAAGAGAATTTCAGGCTTGATTCAATCACCAATTTCTTTGAATTATGTTGCGCAGGGTCGCATAAATCTTTATATTTTTATCAGAATCAATAACTATGGTATTCATCTATTTCTATAAAAAAAATAAACTTTATTAGCAGAATAAAGAATTAACTTTATTAAAAGAATTAAGAATAAATAATTTCTTTTAAGAATAACTTTTATTCATATTAAAACTTTTCAATAAATATTCAGTTATTTATCAGACACTTGATGACGATATTATAAGAATTATGGTACCTATTTTAGTCTAAAATAGTTCTTTGAAACTTGAAACAGGAATGTTATCAAGAACTAAACAACCACCTATATCTAACCCTCTCGAGTATAAATTGGCTTGCGAAAGGTATAAGAATGCATTGAAAAATAAATGGAAAACTTGAGAAAAAAAACCTTTAAAAAACGCTGGGAAACGCTTGAAAAACGCAGTAATAGCGCCTATATTGGGCATATCTTTTTTAAAGTCATCTCAAGAAGAAATTGATTTCTAGACCAAGTTTGAAAATTTTCTCTCATTTTATCCCTTAAAAATCTGAGAAAACGCACAATGAACGCTAGGGAACGCAAGGAAAAAGCAGCAAAACTGCCCATCTTCGATGAAATTCAGAAGTCCTCTCAAGACAATAGTTCTAAACCCTTGCTGAACTAAATTTAAACATGATCTGTCAACTAGTTCTTGAGAAGGCGTACAAAACGCTCATAAAACCACGGAACTTGGACGTTATTCCAAGACCCTCCCAATACTGTACAACATTTTTATACCTCAGCTGAACATGTGAACTAAATTTTAACATTTTTTGTGTAGTTGAGAAGTTGATATTGTGGTAATTATTCATATTGAATGAAAAATACTAAGAAATTGTCAAAAAACCACAGATTTATTGATACTTAGAAGGACCGGTTTCGGTTAGTCTTAGTCTTTTCCATTCAATAAATTTAAACTTATTTCTCTCAATTTCCTCTCAATATGAGAGAACGATGGGGGAACGCAATAAAACCGCCTATCTTAAGCGAATTTTTGGCGTAATTATAACTCTTAAGAATGAATTTCTTGACCCTTGCTTAACTTCTGTACAACATTTGAACATGATCTGTCAATTAGTTCCTGAGAAGGCCTAGAAAACGCAGGAGAAACGCTCAGAAACCGCTGATCTTGGGCGGAACTTAGGCGTCTCAACTTTAGGCGGAACTTGACTTCCAATTAAAAATTTTCATACCTCAGCTGAGACTAGGCATATGTATCAAGTTTGAAAATGTTTTGCCAATTAGTTTTCGAAAAGCTAAGGAAACGCAGAAAAACGCAGATTTTTGGCGTGTCTTTGAATTTTTTCAAATTTTCTTAGTGCGCCTCCAGATGGACAATTGAACAAACCTGCCAAATTTTAACGTATTTGGTCTAGTAGATTTTTAGTTCTGATGATTAGGAATGAATGAGTGAGTGAGTGAGTGAATGAATGAATCAATGTCATTCCGCTTTTATATAAATATATAGATTTTGTATTCATTCAAGGTTCTATTATACCTGATAAAAATTTCAATTGAATTCTGATGAAAGAGAAAAAAATCATTTTGCGCTTGGTTTGTGTTTTCCTGTTCGGGTTAAGGAATAAATAATTGATAATAATTTTTATTATACAGTATTGAATACATAACATATTAAGACAGTCAATAAATATTCAATTAGGCTACATTACAGATAAGTTGGATGTGAAGAGTGAAATTATTCTTAACTTCAAGTTGATATCTCTTGATTTTTTCAAAATTACCAGTCTTGATTATATGGAAAGTGAGTCTCATTATTCCATCCATACAATTTTTATTTTCTGAGATGTTAAGAATAGAATAGAAAAATCTTTACATAAGTTAAGTAATTCTCAACAAATAATAAACTTTTTTAATTTCACACATTCTATACATCCTAAACATTCTGAAATATTATACATTGTAGTCAATATACATTATTTACTAATTACATGGAATCTTAAACAATTCATTATCAAAAATAATAGTCTAGACAATTTATCTTAAACTTTAAAAATGTAATCATCGTCACTCGTGGAGTCCACTTTAATAAATCTTTGTTATAGGATTCATTGAATGTGTGCCAAGAACTATTTTTAATTCAGGCCTTTTCCCAAGTTATAATAGTAAATTTAATACGCAATAGACTAGAGCTATTATTGTAATTGAGTTAGCGAAATAAATTATTTTCTCTCTCTATTATGAACGGCCATGACTTCGAGTTTCCCAAGATAGATATTTAGAAATTGTGGCTCCGAGTCATCGAGGAATGTAGATTATATGGAATCATATCTAAAACTTAGCCTTCCTGTCGCAACATAGAGGGCGATAAGTTGGAAAAAAGCAGGGATTACAATTATTATAACAAACTACCGATTTTGCAGTTCCTATTTGGTCCTAAGGCTCTAGAAGCCACGCGACGATTGGTCAAATTGATTCCCTCGCCCAATAGGAGACCTGTTTCTAAATACAGTAGTGGGGCGATTCCCCAGCCGAGAGACCAGATTACGTTTCGGAGGACACTTTGCTAGGAGCACTACTAGAGTAAAGATGTGGTCATTATGTTTTGCCCTTTTTGGGCAAGTTTACAAGTTTATATTAATAGTTAATGTAGGAGTTGGTTTTATTTTTATTAAAGTTTAAATTTTCTAGTAGTGCCCTGTCCTGAAAAGTTTGATTGTGTTTCTTCATCATGTAGGAATGATTGTTTCTTCAAATAACCGCTAAGGTATGTAAAATAAGGTTAAAATATAATTTAGGAAACTTAATTAATTGAAACTTCCATCAGAGTATTGTATCAACAAAGCCTGTTATTGTTCAAGTTAATAATATTGATTGAGAATAGTACTTTTGATTTCATATTAGTGATGGAAGATAATTATAATTTTCTCTAAAGAAGTACAGAAAGTAGAGAAGAAAGTTTTCAGTTATGTTACATTTGAGTTATTGTTTCTGTAGATATATTATTGTAGAGAATTGCTGAAAGTCAGGAAGATAGTCTTTTAATAGGAATGTATTTTTGAATATTATGTTGAGTTTAAGACTTGCTAGAGTTTTATATTTTTCTGACTGTGTTTTCTCATGTCGTTAAGGCTTTTAACTGGACGCTAAATTATTAAATTATACCAGAACTTTTGAATAATCTGTGAAGGGAGATCCATTAATTCTGATACAAAGAATCAGTAGTTTAAAGATAAAAATCTATATAAAATGAGGATTTAAATAGAATGAGAGGATTTAAATAATTTGTAATCAATAGATAACTCCTGTTTTAGCTTTGAATGACTTGTAGGAAGAGTTAGAAATTAATGCTGTAATACATTTATTCACAGCGGTTCATGTGTGACCCCAAACTAACTTCATGTACCACCCCTTTGGTTCCGCAACTTTATGTAACACCGCTTCAAGACACCCGTTCAGATGACAGGTGTAGGGACGTAAGATGACGTCGCCGTCAAGCCAAATTCAACCGGTAAAAGTTCACCGCCAAAAACGGTGACCTCGACGTACTGTAACCTCGACGATAAAGCAACGTACAGACCAACGAAAGTACAGTGTAGTGAAACAAAGGTTCATTCAAGAATGTCAATCAAAAGTGGGGATTAATTCATGAAATGGGTTATATGGGTTATTATCGACGAAATTTGGGTTCAACAGGCTTTTATTTCTTGAGTAATTTCATGTTGAAATTGATTTGTTATTTTATGACTGATATTGTTTGGTTTTGTGACGTATTGCTATCTGAACGAGGGATAGTAATGCGCCCCCAAATCAGATGAAGAATGTCAACAAAGTAACATGAAATTGCTGTTGTTTCCTTTGTATGATTTTCGTTGCCAATGTTTATTGTAGTTGTTTGTATTTTTCAAAGATTTCAAAGTGTAGTGTTAGTTTATAGTATAAACCTATTAAATCAGGCATGGCAAGATTAATTGAAGTTTTCTTGACTCTAGCCCGTTCACCTGCATGGATTAAGTATAAATTGAAGTAGGCTATATTTTCTAGATGTGTCGGCCTATTTCCGAATTCTAAATTTTATTCCAAATTATCTTTTTTATTATCTTTAGAAAGGTCAGGCACAAATGCATAATGATGAAATTTCATTCAATAGAGAATCTATCGTCAAACCACGGCCAGACTATGTTCTCAATCCATTCTACAAAGTTGGATACGTCAGTGTACATTGTAACGTCCTGGCTGCATACTTCGCCATGCGTCATCAGTCCAACAACTTTATACGTACAATTCGACTCCATAGGAGTAACAATGGGTATCCCAGATTCGGCCTGGAAATAATGAAATTTATTTAAATCGAATTAATTCTCCACTGATAGAGTAGTGAATGACTGCTTTCTAAGATTGTTTATGTTAGGTCTTGCAGAGCAAGTTTGTTAATTGAACAATAATAATTAACTGCAGTTGTTCGAAAGTGAAAAGGTATTCTTCCAAATATTCTTCAAGTATCATTAATAAATACGAAAGTATTTTTCTTCTGTAATGTTATAGAACAGATCACAAATTGAAGAAGTACATTAACATAATTCACCCTCAAATGAATTGGAAATGTAGGCTACAATACATTAACTTGAAAAGAAGAAAAATTGTGCCTCATATACTCGAGTAAGAGAAATATGCCAAGTCCTTTCATCTGCTGTAAATGTGTTGGGTCACTGACTGCCATGATTTACTCACATTTTTCAGTATAGTTTTACGTGTTTTGAATTTTACTTGTCACCGTCCTATTTACCATTCATGGTTTTTTAAATGGGATTATCATTAATCCGGAAAAAGCTTGATGAACTGTCTATCTACACTTCTGAACCTCTTATTAAAACACTGTTCACTAAAAAAATTCGCTCTGTATAATTCTTGTAGTTCAATGTAATGCTTTATTTGATTCAGGAGAGGTGATGAAGATAAAATTGATGGTCTGCATGAATGCCAGGCATTACTACAAAGGAGAGAGGAAAAATTGTAATAATGGAATAATATCAATGATTATTGATGACTGATGGAATAATCCCGTTTGAGAAATTTCCTTGTACGAATCATCCTTCAGGGATTGAAAATCTGTGGAGACATAAGCAATTATCTTTCTCATTCGTAGGCAATCGCAGTCAGTAGCCTCCGGAAACAAATCATTTCTATAGATATCCATATTATATATTTGCTTTACTCTGATGAGTAGCCCACAACAAAATTCAGAAAAGCAGAATTCTTAGGGATTCAGTGGACTGTCAAAAAAATCACAGTTAAACGTGAATCTGTGGAGTGTGAAATGAACTCTTCAGAGCTGTGAGCTGGACACTACCTATCCCCCAGAGGATAATGGATGTTCCATAGAGAATGGATGTTATATGGTAAAACCAGTTATGTTGAAAATGTGGTATTTCCATGAACTCATATTCATCATTTATATTGTTATACATACAATCCACATATTCATTCCCAACAAAGAATCATGATAATGTATATCAGGTAAAGTTACAAAAAAACAGTACTGAGTAAGTAAGTTATAGAGATTGCTGGATTGAGGAAGTGAGTGAGTGTGACTCACCTGACAAGAATCATTTGTTCCCCGCCAAGTAAGAAGTCTGCGAGGATTTCGTGCTGCCACACCCATTGATCCATCGCCACTCAGTTGTTTCGAAATAGTTTTTCCCTCTAGGAAGATGTTCATCAATGTTTTCAAGCTCAGTTTGCTCATCGACATTCCTTCACCTGTTGAAACAGCAATATTAGTTGCTTCGATAATCAACATGCTAATTGTGAAAATTCTATTAAGAATTATTTCGAATCGCAACTTTTTCTGACATTGACAGATGAAGATATCCATAGTCTTTGATAAGCATTATATTTCTTCCTGTTTTATAATGCTTTATAACGCATGTAGCCTATACATAGTGTAGAAAATACTCTTGCTTGGAACAAAATTCTTAACCATGATCAGAAACCACTCTCAAAACTGAAAAATCTCCAATTTATAAAAAATTAACATTTTTCGGGAATGCCAACACATCATATTTTCAGAGTTCAATTCTTATTGCTCAATTTGTTTTGGAATCCATAGGGAAATACACACTCGAGCATGCAATTTTATTATTGAATTCCTCTATCCATTATGAACTGCTATATGTTCCATCAAGTTTTGACTCTAAAATTACAATTTTTTAGACTATATTGGATGTGAAAAATATAAATACAAGCTGGCCGGCGAACTTCATACCACCAAAAAGTCAATGTCATGACACACTTGACTTCATTCGGTGAATCATGAAATTTATGTGACAACCAATATTTTCATTTACATCTCAATACGGGCGACTTCCTATGTGCTCAGTCATGCAGCATTTATTATTCCGAAAACATTTTTTTCTCAATCAATTGGTAGTAATATCTATCAGTAAATAGACTTTGTTGAATTGAAAAAAATAGATAGGTCAAATCAGTGTTTCAAAGAAGAATTTCATGTGTTCATAGTTGTTAATTGTCAATAGATGGTCCAAGAAATATGCGATATACGATGAATCACACAGAATTCCATATTCTCACCATCTTCCATTTCAGGATGAATAACAGCTAAATTTAAAAAAAATGTAAATAATTCTAAGATTATGAATGCAATATGAACAACTCTCTTTCATTAGGTGTATAATTATTTATTACCAACATTTTTCAGTTTCTCAAAAAGTTTAGGTCTTCTAAAGAGACATTATCTACAGCTGGTAGTGCTGGTACCAATCAACTACACTTCATTTCCAAACTACCGTAAGCACGGGTGACCTGTTTATTACAGCTGGTAACTTTAGATGCTGAATCATGCTTATCGCAACATGATCATCTTTCCGTTTTTTGGTAGCCGCTCGGCCAGCAAGTACGAAAACATAGGTCTGTTAAAATGGATTTTTAAACAATTATTATTAGCTCCCCCGGGATTGTTCGGGATTGAGGATATTAAGGAAATAAGAAGAGTAGTAGAATAAGACTGTATTAAAATGGTGGACCAGAAAAAGGGGTGAGGATACCACAAAACGAGGTGTGAGGAGAAATAGTAATGAAATTGATAAATTAATCTAAATACCTTGATATTGCTCCTTTTTACCATATTTAATTGAAGCGTTGACTCGCTGGTGTGGCCACACGTCGCGTCGATGATGAATGTCTTGTAGCACTTTTAGGTATTTCACCATTTTGAGGTAAAGGGTTGGAAATGAGGTGGAACAATAATCGCGGTAAGGAGTTGAGGTTTGAATTACGGCTTTCACGGCCGGTACAATTTTTTTTCTTCTATTGGTCAATACTATAGCCATCTAGTCTGAAGACTAATGAGCTAATTTTTTCTATCCTAAATTACTACTTGAAAAATTTAACAGTGAATTTCTCATTAGGAACTCTAACTGTTATTGTTTGATTAATATGTACACTTATTGACTGCACTATAGAAGCTAGATTCACTCAATCACTGCTCTGCTCTTTCACTGGACACTACTTGAACAAGCACTACACTAGTTCAAACGGTTTCTCCCTTTTGAGCCTCCGCACCAACCCTCCATTGTCTAGCAGCTGGATCGCCTCGACGTTGTCATGTTGGTGCAGTCGCCCCTCGTGCCTCTCCGCATGCCTCTGGATCTCGGTGGACACCAGGTCGACGTGCAGGTCTCTATGAAGATCGCTGTTCCTGACATACCAAGGAGCATTCACAATGTTCCTTAGCACTTTGTTTTGAAAACGTTGTATAATATTGATGTTGCTGTCTTTGGTACACCCCCAAAGTTGTATACCATACGTCCATACTGGCTTTAATATCTGTTTGTACAGAAGTACTTTGTTTCGGATTGAAAGGATGGAGTTTCTTCCGATCAGCCAATACAGCTTCTTATATTTGATTCCAAGCTCTTCTCTCTTCTTCTTGACATGGGTCTTCCAGCAAAGCTTTGCGTCTAAGGTCATACCTAGATACTTGGCATCATTAGCATATGGTACAACTTGGTTGTTGATAGTTATTGGTATGGGCAGGTCCTTCTTATTGGTGAAATTGATGTGAATCGATTTTGTTTCATTCAATTTCATTCTCCACTTTCTAGTCCAATCTTGAATTTTGTTGATGGATCTCTGTAGTTTCTCTGTTGCAATATGAATATTACTGTCTACTGATAATATGGCTGTGTCGTCTGCAAATGTTGCTGTAGTATTCTCATCAAGGCTGGGAATATCGCTGGTATGGAGTAAGTAAAGAACTGGTCCCAGAACACTGCCTTGAGGAACTCCTGCTTTAATTTCCTTCAAATCAGAATATGAACTTTCATGCCTGACCCTAAAGTATCTGTCAGTGAGATAGGATTGTAATATATCTGTATATTGCTTTGGTAGCACTTTTTTGAGCTTGAAAATGAGACCTTAATGCCATACTTTATCAAAAGCTTGCCCTATATCAAGGAAAGCTGCTGAACAAACTTTTTTCTCTTCTAAGCACTTCTCTATTACATTTATAATCCAATGCACTTGATCTATTGTTGAGTGTTTCACTCTGAAGCCAAATTGGTGATTTGGAATTATGTGCTGTCTCTCAATTATTGGTTTTAGCCTACTAAGTAAAATCCTTTCAAACAACTTGGATAGGACCGGTAACAATGATATTGGCCTATCTACCATATTGGCCATATATACTTCATGTGGCTCTTTACCTGGCTTCAGTAGCATTATAACCTCTGCTACTTAATTATGTATCATAAGAAAAATGAGAATTAAATGAGGTGTTCCACAAAACTGGTTATAATAAGAAAAGAATATTGTGGGGTGGTTTCAACAAGAGCGGTTCATACGACAGAGGAGTAGAAACTCCTCGTAGCGATCACTTCATACAAATGGGAGCTGGGGTGACACTTCCACTGAACGTGTCAGATGATATTTGTCTCACAAGCGATGCCTTCAGGTTTGAAGATGAATAATATTATCTTCAGACTCAGGGTACAGCCATGGGCACCAGGATGGCACCATCCTATGCAAACCTGTTCATGGGCCTCCTTGAACAGGATTTCCTTTCTAAACAAACCAATCCCCCTGATATGGCTCCGTTTCATTGACGACATATTCCTCATATGGCCTCATGGACCTGATACCCTCCCACTTCCTCAATCAACTCAACTCCAAACTACTCTGTCTCCTTCACCTGGAATATCTCTGAGTCCTCCATCAACTCCCTAGAAGTCAACGTAATCCTTCTCAACTCCAATGCCTTATCCACCAATACTTTCACCAAATCCACCCACACTCAACAGTTCCTACACCTTGAGAGTTGCCATCCCTACCACATCAAAAGATCCCTCTCACGTTCCCTCTCAATCCGAGGCCAAACAATTTGCAGTGATCCCAACCACCTTGACCAGTACCTCAAAAAACTCCACTAATCCCTCCTGAAATGTAACTATCCTGAAAGGTTGTTACAGAAACAAATCTGCTCCAAAACAGACACTATTCCAACCACAAAAAAATCCCAAATCCCACAAACTCCAAAGCTCTGTACCACTCACTTCCCTGAAATCGAAAACCTCAAACCTGTCCTTAAAGATCTGGTCCATGTTGTCTCCTCCAATCCCTCTACCAAAGACCTTTTCCAGCAACCACCCACCCTCATTTACAAGCAGCCTCCCAACCTCAAAAGAATTTTTAATAAAAACCAATCACTCACCTCTGATGAAATCCCAACTCCACCTGGTACCCTACCCTGCAAATGCCCCAGCTGTGAAACCTGCCCTATCACTGATCCTTCCATTTCATTTACCAGTCCCATCACCAACTACACCCATCAAATCCATCACTCCAGTTAATTGCATCTCCAAAAATTGCATCTACCTCCTTTCCTGCAATTTCTGTCCTGCTTTCTACATAGGTGAAACCACCACTGCCCTAAACCTCCAGATCAACAATCACAGGGCTTCCTTAAAAATAATACTTCCCTACCCATCCCCACCCATGGCTCTGAGCACAACAAGAACTTTGACCAATGCTTCAAAGTCAAAGTCCTTGCCACCCTCCCTCCCACAGCCCCCTCCATAGATGTCAAGATGAAAGAATTGGCTTTTATTTGGGTGCTTGGAGCTGCTACCAGTCCTGGTCTCAACAGACAGCAATAGTACCATACCTATCAACTGTACACCAACTGTTCAATTAAATTGGAATAAATTTCATCACATATAAAAAATTCCACAGCTATCAAATATATAATAAATTTTCAATAAAAATTAAAATAAATTTCATTCCAATTCAATTCTATGATTCCATTTTCTAATTTTATTCTACTCCATTTCGGATTTCTAATTTTAAATCTCCTCTTTTCTATCAATTCATAATCTACACCTTTCCTTATCCATAACCCACTCAAATTTGAAATCTCCCGCTTGTAACCCATAATGGCCCACCAAATAATCCCATTATGCTCCTTCAATCAGTGCGCCTCCGTTCGTCTGTGCTCTATGGTCTACACAACATCTCTACCGCGTCTCTGTGACCGTTGGAATGTTCAAATCTGCACCACTTCACTTCCTGTTTGATTGACAAAGGGGTCCCAGCTCCCAAAAATTTTCGTTTAAATGTAAGTTTTTAAGTGATTTTTATCTATCCGTGTCGTGTGTATCCTGTTTCAATTTATATATATAGGTATTGTGATGAATTTTTCGAATAGACCTCATGAGAAGAGAGAAAAATTGTGATTAACCTTCTAAAAAGGAAAGAATTTGCTAAAGGAGTAGTTAGCGACCGAGCGATAAAACTTACTTATCAGTAACTGTATATTAGATAAGAGTACCGTTCTGTACTGAATATTTTCTAGAAAATTATTTAATAAAATTATAATTATTCTGCAAATAAAGCACGAATTATTTATGAATTGCTCATTGAATTTTGAGGTTACACTTTGTTTACTACCGATCAGATGTTTAAAGCAGCTCGAACACAGCTGACTGATTCAAAGTATTGTCAAATGTCATGCCGGTTTCATGCAAGGTATAATATCATTTCTAAAAATTAAAAAACTATCAATAAAGGACCAAGAATTTCGAATAAAAAATAAAATGTTATATTATTGTTGAAATTATTTATTACTTAAGAAATTATATTATAATGTCAGGTCTTATTGTAACTAACTAGGTCATAGCATGAACTTATATTATTGATAAAAGAAATTAATTATAATAGTCTCAAACATAATAAGAATTGTATAAGAATATTAATTATTAATTATTATTTCAACTGAACCACATGGTGATCGAATCTCTTTGGCAAGCCTAAGCCAATCACAGTGCATAGAAATAGCACCAAAAAGGTGATCGTTTGAAAACAACATATGTTAATCTACTATCAGACAACAAACCTGCCTTATCATATACGCTAGCACATGTACATTGTATAAGAGGAACTATGTCTAGAAGATTAAGCAGTTTTAAGAATTATATAAACTGAGTTATTATTGTAATTAAAGGAATTATATTCTACTGCCTGCCACTGACGTCACATCTACGTCATAATCGTTCTACCAATGGCAAATTTTTATGCAAATTTATTACACCGAGATTCTCAGAAGAAAGGTTCTAGCCAAGAAGCCTAGAGAAAAGACAGCACTTCCCTTTTGAAATCCTCACCGTTCAGATCTCTTTATAGTTACCAAGACCTATTCGTAAAAAATTCTCGTTCGATTTTATATGTTTTATTTGTGAGCCAATATTTTAGGCTATTCTATTTGTTATTCGTAAATCTATGTTCATCAATCGATAAATTAAAAGTTTAAAGTTAAATTATCCCTTAATTAATTTGGTGAAGGAGATATTTCAATTAAAATTCCCCACGTGCTGAGACCGAAGCCTGGATTGCTGCCGACTAAACGATTTTGATAAAGAAGAAAACCACGACCGTCAAGGAATTTCACGTGAGTTATAAGTTTAAAGGGGCCCCAATCTACGCTTCGAAAAATATTACAGTGCAGAAAACATAAATTTTTTCTTCGTTAAATTATTGGCCATGCCGACAAGCGCTTATTAGTTATTAAGAGCCTAGAATTTATTCATATAGAATTTCTAAGAATTTGTAGTTGATTAACTATCCTCCGCTGCCAGAACCACGACCCCGAGCAAACTTTTTAAAATATTTTATAATTTATTTTCACCATTTTTTCACAAACTGTTAAATTTTATCAATTGTAAAATTCTGTCGAATCATGCATGGTGTCATGCAAGCACAAGAAAATTTTTAACTCTTTTGTTAATGCTAAATTATTATCGACCTGTAAATCAAATTCTGAATCTGCACTGTATGATCATATATTTTATTATAATATATTTCAATTTTGTTAATTCGTTTTCTGAGTTCGATTATTTCTTAAGCCTGTCAATTATTGTGTCTGATACGTTCTATCTTATCCAGAACCGATCGAATACGGTCATTGAAATAATTGAATTAAGCTGGATATTGGAACAGGTCTAAGTGGATGTAGTGAGTGGGGTCAGATCGAGATATTTGTTCTTTGTCCTTACCTGCTCATATATCAGCTTTTATCTGTTACCAACCTCGACTTAGGAGCGAATACATCAACAGTACAGCAGATGCAGCCAGAGATCATATAATCTCCTACAATAGACAAGACTCTGTTCTCGAAATATATTCTGAACGATATTTGGTCCAAGTACCGTATTTTAATCCTTCAGAACTTATTAGAGACGCAGTCCCGTAAACCCGACAAGACTCTGTTCTCGAAATATATTCTGAACGATATTTGGTCCAAGTACCGTATTTTAATCCTTCAGAACTTATTAGAGACGCAGTCCCGTAAATTATCTACATCGGGATTTTTGCTCGACCTGTATGATTTTATATGCTCATTCTTCACAGGTAATAATTTTAAGGTATCCGTATTCAGTGTTTAGCGTCCGCTACACTACTTATAAAAAATTTCATCACCATACAATCTGTCATAAGAAGAATCAAGGGTGAGCGAGCGTTTAGGCCACCTGCGATTCCGACAATTGTATTGAATCTTGTAGTGAGTCAATCAGTCTGGTGTACACTCAGCGTCCACGCACGCAGTTACAAAATTTATAACCTCAACACCGTTGAATTAGTACAAGATTCACTCTACAGGTGTGAAGTCGTTCAAAAAACGCTTCACAGTATATATAAATTTATCAACTGACTGGAGCATGCTTTCGAACCACATCACATCTGATTGATTGTCAAAAGTCGTGATTTTTTAGTCAATTCTATTCATATAAATTTACTAGCTCACCCACCTTATCCATCTAGATAGCCTATACATAGGCCTGACCCTAGACTCCTAGCTGGATCATTCAGGAATGAGACCAGCAGTCTCACTTCGCATGTCTGCAGTTTTCATTTGGGCTTGCATTTTTCGAAAAAGCTGTGAAAACACAGAAAAACGTAGATTTTGGGCGTGTCTAGGGTTATATTTTTAAAGCCTTTTCAATAGAAAAATGATACACCTCAGATGAAACCATTCAACAAATTTGAACATTATTCACTGTCAATTACTTCTTGGAAAATCTGACGATTCCCAGATGCTGGAAAACATGGAAAACCACTGATTTTGGCGTTTCTCTGGCGTTATTCCATAGCCCTTCTGATACAAAATTTTCACTTGTAAACTGAAAACTTCTGTATTGAATTTGAACATTTTCAATTCATTTTTTCTCGAACAAGCTTGGAGAACGCAGGAAATGCACAAGAAACGCCGAAAAAGCCCTACTAGTAAAAAATGTTCACTTCTAAAGGTGCAATTCCTTATAAGTAACTTTTGACTTTGAATGGATATGCGCAGCAGAGAAGGCATACAGCGGCAGGGATACAACGGCGGCTATGTTGCCGTTCTGAACCGACCAGCATTCTCTAATTGACTACTAACTTGACTACTAACTTTTTTGCTTTTACGATTCAAATCCAATAAATCATTGAATCTAATGGATTTGTAGGTCATGTTTTCTAACCGTGATTGCTATAACGACACGTCTTGAGCTGCCTGCTTATAGCTGCGCGCGTCTCGACACGTCTTCTTATAGCCACGCGTCTCAAGCAGCGCGTTTCGACAAGCTTCTAAGGAATTGAACCTCTAGCTGAACTTACGTTAAATATGAACTATAAAATATAAAACTAAAAAATAAAAAAAAAACTATAAAATATGGAATATTGAATATCAACTTGTATTTATTTTAACTATGTATCAAATTTGAATATTTTATCACAATTTAGTTTCTGAAAAGACTTAGGAAACGTGAAAGGCTTATTGAAAACGCTAAAAAACCGCCGATTTTAGGTGTATCTTTAGCGTCACTTCAAAACTCATTAACTTACTCTTTTACACCTTAGATGAGCCTGTGTACGAAATTAAAACTTTTTGTCTATTAGTTCTTGAAAGAGCTGAGAAAACTCAGTAAAAGACAGATTTTGGGCGTATCTTTGAATTTTCCCAGGCCAACTGAACCTACCTGCTGATTTTAAACTTATTTGTTCCATTAAATCTTTAGTTGTGTTCATGGTGAATGAATGGATGAGTGAGAGAGTATTAGTGTCATTCCGCTTCTATAGTATAATATAGATAATATATATAGATGAGATTGGAAGCAAAACTTACCAGTATTGACATTGATACCCCATCCAGAAATGCTCGACCCATTAACTTCTTTCTTTGTACTAACGCAGGCAGGTCTAATTCGTTCATCGAATTCAATTTCATCTTCCAGTTCAACTAGACTTATATCATTTGCTACAGGATTCGAGGTGTAATTGGGATGAATGTAGATTTTCTCGACTAAATATGCTTTTGTTCCAGAAGTATTTGTTACGGATTTGATGTCGTTATCTCCAACTACAGCCCACATCTTAGTAACTTCAGCACCAACGGTAGTCGCCCTGGAAAGTGAGTTTCTAGTTGGTCTCATTTTTTTTATTGAATCTTGTGTATCTGTAGTCTACAAACTACAAAAAGTTATTCATTATAGATTAGATAGATATACTATTTGAACACATGCTTCAAAATACAGAAAAAAGCACTTCGGGTTCTTGAGGGAGTGAGTCCTTCTTCTTCTTCTTGTAAACCTATACTCAGGAGACTCCAGCTTCTTTCTGTTCCAGCTATATATTTCTTGGAAGTGGTTTATTTTGTGTTCAAAAATTCAGAAATTTTCAATGTCGACCGAATTAATCATGCATACAGAACTCGAGGTAGAAATGCATGTTTGTTCCAGCTCCCAATTCATAGACTCTCTCTGCTTGAAAAAGGACCGTATTATTCAGGATTGAAGTTTTATAATTGCATTCCAGAGGATATTAGGTTGTGTGGTGGTTATAAAGTGTTTTTATCAAAGATGACCAGGACAATGGTAGAGAGGGGCATGTCCCTATACAATAGAGGAGTGCTGCAACGCATTCTCAGGATCCCGATCCTGAACTTGACATGTTGCATGCCACTTGAGCCTTGCTCAAAAATGTGTGGCTTTACGCAACTAAATTGTAATAATAATAATAGTAAAAATTACAGATCCGCCAATATATGTGATGATTATTACATCTTGTGAGATGTAGCTGCTATGTAAGGATACCATGAGAAGTCGAATGTGAAGTCGATCATAAATTTGTAGTAAAATCTAGTATCGTATTATAATCAGTATCGAATCAATTATTTACTTGGATAATTTCTGAAAATGTAATAATAAATCATGCTTTGCGATCAATATTTCATGAAAAATTTACAAAAGTCAACTTTACTCGAAAATTGGCTAGGTACAGCCTTTGAATCATTAATTGATAACTGAAATATTCTTTTAAAAAGAAATTCACCACTTTAAACATTTACAAAAATAGTAAAATAATAATCATAATAATATTTTTCTAACAAAGCATAACCTCCACACTATTCAATGATTGAAGCCACTCTTTCACTTTTCTCTGCAATATGTATAATGAGTGGGATAAAAGACAATAAGGTGGTAACAAATTGAACAGTTTTGGTGCCAAATATGGAAAAGATCTACGGAAGGACTCCTTGTAAGGTCTTGGTACTTTAAATCGGTTCGTTGTTCTCAGGGATTGGCTATAGATATTCGCTTCCACACCAATATTACCACTTCTCATATAAAATATTCGGAGAACTCTAAAAACATATAAATGTCCTAATGGCATAATTTTCAAAGTCAAGAATAGTGTTCGAGATGGAAATCTTCTCCCTTTATGCATTATCACTCTTAAAAGCTTTTTCTGTGATATTATAAACGGTTTCACTGTAGTTATATAGGTACCTCCCCAGCATACCAGCCCGTATTGAAGTCTGGACTCCACCAGAGAAAAATACAGCATTCTTAAGACGTAAAATGGGCACATATAGCATAGAAAATAGAATTTTCTCAGGGTAGATATTAGTTCACCTTTTATTTTTTTAATATGTCCTTTCCAATTCAAATTTTTATCAATAACAACGCCAAGTTACTTAATAGAATCACACTGTTCAATTTGCATGCACCTGTTACATGACTGCTGAATGGGTTAGGCTACACATTCATTACACTTATATAATATATCAAGAATTGCCTGATCTCCTCCTCTCGAATTGAACGATATGAATTTTGTTTTGTTGCTGATAGTCATGTCATTTAATTCAAACCAATACTTCAATTTTATCAGATCATCGCAAATGCACTGACTAATGTCAATCTCTCTGGGCAAGTTATATGTGAGGGCAGTATCGTCCGCAAATGCTGTTAGTTTTCCAATGAATTTTCCATTACAGAGGTCGTTCACATATACCAAAAAAAGAATAGAACCCAGAACAGAGCCTTGTGGGACTCCACAAGATAAAACCAAAGGCTCACTTATTTTATCAGCTATTCTAACCCTCTGACTCCTGTTTGATAAGTAACTCTGGAACTATTTATGTGTGACACCTCTCACTCCTGATAACCACAACTTATTCAGAATTTATCTCGTGAGAAACACAGTCAAATGCCTTACAAATATCTATAAATAATCCAGCAACACCATTGCTAGTGTTAGTTCCCTCATGTAATGCATTGCAAACCGCCAAAAGCGCGTCTTCAGTGCTCTTACCTTCCAAAAAGCCATATTGGTTAGAACTAAAATAAGAAGTGAACTTATAATACAAAATCAGTCTGCTTTTGTAAATTTTTTCAATGAGTTTAGCAAAAATAGGCAATAAAGATATTGGCCTAAAATTACCCATTTGTTTGCTATCTCCCCTGTTAAATATCGGGACGACCACTGCCTGTTTTAATTGTTCAGGGACAACACCCAACTCAAAACTAAGATTTATTATATATGCTAAAACGGGAGCTATTAATAAGCTGACCAATTTTATTGCTTTCACCGAAATTCCATCAATTCCAGACGACTTACAATCATCAAAACTTTTCAGAACTCTAACTATTTTATCTGTACAAACAGGGTTTAAAAATAAAGAATTTAAATAATTTCCTTCTGGAAACCAATTTTTATATTCATTCCGTTCTGTTATACAGTTTGCGGAATTATTTTTCAATTTATCTACTATATTATTCACAAAATAATTATTAAATTTATCAGCAACTATACAAGGATATTGGATGGTCATGTCCATTAGCTGGATGCACACCTGATGAGGCGCGATGCGACATTTTGCATCCAGGTGCTTCTTGCTTATTGGTTTGAATGGAAGAACTCACACACACTGAATCGGGCATAGCGTGGAACGGTGTGATAAGGCAATCTCCATAAGAACAACGCTTTGTGTAATAGTACCCCAGTCAATGAAGACAAGAGAACAGGGTTTTGTACAACAAATTAGGGGAAAGCTGAATTTTTGCAAGATGTTAGAATACATAGTAAGTAGCCTCCCCATAGTAAAGCGACTGCACCCTGTGGGTTGTGGGAGCTTTGAGTCGATCATCGTACTCAAAAATGTGTTGAAAACAAAAATTCATCCGCAGTATCCATGCTTGTCGTAGAAGGTGACTTAAATGGACCTCAAGGCAACTCCAGAAGTTACCTTGCCTTCAAACCCACGGGATCTGCCCCATCAGGGCAGTTTTCCCATCAGGGAAAAAGGGAAACCCAAGAGACCAGAGATGGGCGAATCTCCAGGCACAAATGTGGGTCAAGAGGTTAAGTCAAGGGTGGCCGGGCGCCGGGCGCCCTAGAGCAAGTTTGGCGTCCCCTCTCTCAGCGGAAGGACCTACAAAAAGGCCAGGATTGGAACTCACGTAGGTTACGAGTTTGTGGGTGGAGAGGCCAAAACTCACCACTGCTCAAAGAAAGACGTCCATTCAGGCAAAACTTCTTGGGAGAGGTGAAGCTTCTGACCCTGCAAAGTTTCGGTGGGGCGAAAAGGAAACACTCAAGAGACCAGTGATGGGTGAAACTCCAGGCACAAATATGGGTTAAGAAGGCTGAGTCAAGAGTAGCCGGGCGCCCTAGATAGAACTTGGCCGCCCCTTCCTCGACGGAAGGACCTACAAAGAAGGCCAGGAGTGGAACTCACGTAGGTCACGAGGACTAATCAATCTGAAAGAGACTGCCAAGCATATCACACTGAATTGCGACAAGGATAGCAACCAGGTGATGATTAGTATAGGTACGGAAAAACTCCTGGTTCTTGTAAAGGACATAGGTATTGGTTTGCATAACTAACATACTACTTGGGGACACAATAAGCTTCAGTTGACGTGTGGTGTTCTTTGAACCTTTAGATCCTTGAATCCATCCCTTCAGAAACAATAAACAATCTTTCTTCTATATAAATAAAACTCGAGCCTCAGATTTTGACATTCAATAACTTTTTTATGTGTGCACCGAATTTGATGATTTTTCTTTAGTTGTGTTCGTTATGTTCAGGACCAGGTTTATGAACTAATTCATCTAATTCATGATCCGACTTCAGGTCTCTTTCCTACGGTCCTTCAGAGTTTACATGTAATCCTCACGGGAGTAGATTTGTGAGCTGGCCACACACAGTAATAAAAATCAGATGTTATAATAATTGAGTCATCCAACAGCCGTCGGTAGACTCTGTTTTTCAATATTCTTTCTACTGATTCACAAAATTTCAATTCCAATGCCGCGGTACAAACGACGTCCAAACTTGGCTCGTAGAACTCGAGATGATGTAAATTTAGAATATGCATGGGAAAATCAGCAGCAAGGAGATACCTTCCAATTCCCAGCAAGCTGCATTCAACAACTAAAAAAAAAAACTCTTACACAGTTAGTTGTGCACACCTATGTACTTGTGGAAGTCCATATTGAGATATAAATGTGAATACTGATTATTGGATAATTTTCATAAAAATATAGTGCATTAGATTAAGCTAAGGCTGAGCACACCTGAGGAGGCGCAGCTTGGTTATATTATGGATATTAACCTTCTAGTCGTGACCCTATTTTTTCTGACCTTAATCGTGACCCTGAGTCCCAGGGACCCGCTTCTTTCATATTGAATATCTCAAAATATTTCAAGATATAATGCTATTCTATGATTCTAATATGTCCAAGGGTTAATGATGAATGCAACGAGAACTAATGTAAAGCAGAAATCGATCTTTATTATAATTTTAAAAATGAATTTATAAAACCTTGCATTTTTAAGGTAGTGGAAAGGAACGTTTGGTTATTATTCAATATAAAGTGAACAAAGAATGATAGTGATGAATACAATCAAGGATCTGACATGCAACACTACAAGAAAGATGGGAAAGAGTTGGAAGGTCATAGTCTTCTCTTAGGGTAGTTATTACCCTAATGTGCCAAGTTCATGTTGCATAATCTTTGAAAAACTTCTGAAATTATAGTGATGAATAGTATTACTAGTAGTTCTGTGAACAATAGACCTCACGCAGTATTCTCATCCACAAGTACCTGATTGAAACTTTATAGACCTTATGGAAATACTGCAATAGACTGGCTTCTCCACACATCTGTGTAATCAGTAGGTATAAACAGCTGATTTATGATGAATAACTCTATAGTATGATTTTTACTCCTAATATTGGCGTATGAAGGAGGCTCCTTTTTCCTTTTACATTATCCTTGAAATGCAAAATTTCCAAAAACCTTTTACATAGGTCGACGCGCAATTAAAAAAGGAAAATACCTGTCAAATTTCATGAAAATCTATTACCGCGTTTCGCCGTGAATTCACAACATTTGAACATTCAAACATTCAAACATTTAAACATTAAAACATTTAAACATTTAACATTTAAACATTTAAACATTTAAACATTTAACATTTAAACATTTAAACATTTAAACATTTAAACATTTAAACATTTAAACATTTAAACATTTAAAATTTAAACATTTAAAATTTAAACATTTAAACTTTAAACATTTAAACATTTAACATTTAAACATTTAAACATTTAAACATTTAAACATTTAACATTTAAACATTAAACATTTAACATTTAAACATTTAAACATTTAAACTTTAAACATTTAAACATTTAAACATTTAAACATTTAACATTAAACATTTAAACATTTAAACATTTAAACATTTAAACATTTAAACATTTAAACATTTAAACATTAAACATTTAAACATTTAAACATTTAAACATTTAAACATTTAAACATTTAAACATTTAAACATCCAATCACTATTGCATAAAAATTGTGAAAATGAAAAAAGTTACGTTAGTCGTGACCCTTGGGTCCCAGGGACCCAAAAGCGTCATTTCACGAAAACAAGTCACAGAGAGCACTAACACTCTACATCAAGTTTAAGTGTCTACTGACATGAATTTACATGGATCACAATAGACAGTAAAGTGAGCGGAAGCAAAATTATAACTAAAACAAAAATTGCCCTGGGACCCAGGGTCACGACTAGTGTGATCTTATGGGTGATATTAAGTAGTTCTTATGGAGATTACCTTATCACACCGTTCCCGCCATGCCCGATTCAGTGTGTGTGAGTTCTTCCATTCAAACCAATAAGCAAGAAGCACCTGGATGCAAAATGTCGCATCGCGCCTCCTCAGGTGTACATCCAGCTAAAGTTTGTCATGAGATGTTAACTATTTGGCGGTACGAAGATCGCCGGACCAGCTAGTGAACAATAAATATCCTGGAGCCGAAGAATCCCCATCGTTACACCGCTTGCTTTCCCCACAGGATCCCTCCCCCTCCCCCAAAGTTTAAAACTTCAATGGTCTCTTCAACAAGTATATTTAGACTCAAAATAAAATATTATTATGCTATAGTAATATAGCATAACTCTTTTTTGATAGTTATATTATTATATTATGCTATAATAATATAGCAAGCGGTGTAACGATGTGGACTCTTCGGTCTTTATTGACTGGTCTATAGGTGCCACTTTCTATTATTATTCTATTCTTTAACGCACGCATATGGTTCAAAAATACTACTTGTGTCACAATGAAATTTGGTTAGATTTGGTTATCAACTTTGAGGATTTTTCTCCTGTCATTATTTCTTAGAAAAACTAATATGAATGAAGTTTCTACTCACAAGAGACGTTTCGTACAGTGCGCAACAGAGAGAACAAAAGTCTCACTTAATAAAGCCCCACGGCAAGTGAACTTGAATCCATTATTGCCAACCGTTACCTGAAACCAAAATGTATTACTTCCATCATATACAATACGGCAATATCTGTGTAATTCATGTTTTCGAGGGTCCATTTTTCATATTACGTGTTAAATGTTACCTACGTGTTACTTTTATTCTTGGCACATAGTATTACAATATTAGGCTACACGTTATATTTAAATTACATGTTTCATGGATGTGATATGCTATTGAATGATAACTTTAGAGCTTTTTGTGATTTCATTTACTTTTTCAAAGAATGAGTCACTGTATAGAGTGCTCTTTTCAGAAAACTCTAAAATATTAACAAAAAAAATATTCAAGTAAGTGAGTTAAGTAACCTACTGTGATGTAAGTAAAACTCTTCTAAGTCAAAATTCATTATGTTTCTGTGTTCGAATTTATGCTTTTGTCAATGAATGATGTTTTGATATTTATGAAAAATTGAATATCAAACTTTTGAAGTTGACTATTAAAGCTTACCAAATGAGGGAATTGGCGATGCGTAGCCGTGTATTCTCCTTGTTCATCGCGATGCAATGATTTGAAAAAGCTGTTATGGCACTCATCCTTATCATTCTTCCCAAATTTAGAATACTCTTCACACTCTGTGAAATGATTAGAGAAATTCTCAGAAGAGAGCAATAAACGGATAATTTATTATTATAGTAGATACAGTATAGGGTATTCCATTATAATAATATTTATGTTCAATATCATCCATACAATCGAATAAAGAATGCTTACAAATAACAGATAGGCACATACTCAATTTTGAAATAGTTTTCATCGCCGCGTATTCAAAAATATACATGACATAATACAATATCATATTATTATTATGAATAAAATGATCGAAAAATGATGATACAGGCCCTTCCAGAAAATCTTAAAGCTGAACTCAGGAAGGGAGTTCAAATAGTAGTACAAATATAATTAAGACGTATCTGACTATCTGTATGACAAGAGAACGGGTCTCAAAGAAAACAGAACACCAGTTGATACAAGTATGTAAAGAGATCAAAACAATAATAATTGTAGCTCAAAATCCACTGATGAGAATAATGACGGATCTAATAAACAATTTGTAACAATAAGCTGTTAAATTCAGGATTGGAAAATATATTGAGTAATAATCTCAACAGTGTAAATTGCTACAATTCAGCACTTAGCATTAATTTAATTACAATGTAGTGTTATGGATGAAGCCATTAGATGAATGGCAGGAGACGAGGGGTCTCTAGTAGACAACACAGATGAGACAGGGGGGCTTCTGGATCATTCTAGTTCATTCTCGTGAGTTGATCTTGTTGCAGGGAGACGTCGACCAATGACAAACACGTTCCAGAACCTTCGAATCGCTGTGATTGGTCGGGACTGTTCGACACCTCCAGATCCTTCCCCAAAGTTATGTTGCCTATATTAATGGCGCGTGTTGCAGTCAGCGAGTTAAGTTAAGAAACTAGAGTGGAGTGTTCGCTTCTTCTCTTCGTGACAGACTAGTGTGATAATAATCGTGTAGAAACCCGTAACATTGGTGTAAGAAGTGGTATACTATTCTTCAGCTGATCTTATAAACTGTTATCTTCGTGTGTGAACTTCTATTTTCAAGTATTATAATATCTGAGTAAACTTTTATTTTCGAGTGAGTGTGAACTTTCATCTCTGATTGATTAGACTTTTATCTTTATGTGTGAATTTCAATCTTTAAGTGAGTGAATCTTTGAGTAAGTCTTTTATCTTGAAGTTATTAGAATCACTATTGATCTGTGAATATTAGTGAACTTTGTAATATTTTCTCTTGAACTTAATCTAAAATGGTTGGGAAAGGTGTGCCACTTACAAGTTTGAAAGTGAGACAATTGAAAGCAGAACTTGATGAGCGTGATTTGGATGCATATGGCTCAAAATCTGTTCTACAAAATCGTCTTCATGAAGCATTACTGACTCAAGGTGAGGACCCACTACCCAGATACATTCCTATTCGAAATAGATTCCGGAGCCCTGATGGTGAGTGAATTTGAATCATTGGAGAGTAAATTGGAGGAGAATGAATTGTCATTGGAAAGTAAATTGGAGAGTAAATTAGAAGAAAATGAATCAACATTTGCATCATTAGAAAGTAATTTTGAAGAAAATAGATTATCTTTGGGAGGTAAATTTGGATCTCTGGAAAGTAAATTTGATGAGAAATTACAAAAAAGCAATACAATTTTGGAAGATAAATTTGAAGGTAAACTTAAGGAAAACAAAGAGATCTTGGAAACTGAACTCAAAAATAAGTGATAATAATCGTGATAGACTATTGGTAAAGTTATAATAATCGTGATAGATATTAAAATGAAAATATAATTTTTCAGTTGTTCTAACAGTTATTATTCTTGGTGACAGTTATTCTTATACAGTTCTTATAGTGGTAATGTAAGTTCTTATACTGTTTGTCACTGCTTGTGATAAATTCTGTGTAATTTATTAGGACGGTAGTGATCAGTTCATATAGCTGTTTCTAGTTTACCTCCATGTGTTATAGTGTTGTAAGTAATTGTAATCACTATAAATCGCCTCAAGTGTTTTATCAGTGTAGAAACCCATAACAGTATTCAATCTACTTTCATGATAGGCCTACTATATCCTGGATAAATCATTTAACAGTCTGATAATATGAAACAGTTATCAAACCCAACCATTCTGAATGTGAATTCATCTCTCTAATAAATAGAAGTTTGTCTGTTATTGAATTTTAAGAAAAAATGGATGGGGGTTAAAGAAAGGAGACGGGGCCGCGCTACCTGTACACTGGGCTATTGTTCCAAAAAGGTTCATCCTCCAACTCTCGACTATCACACTCTATATTGTCTTCTGAATCCGCTTCATTACCCTCATTAGTGGCCGGAGTGGCCCCGTCTGCTTTCTTGAAGGCAGTTTTAGCTGGTAGGGACTCATCTATTACTTTCAATCTTACCTGTTACTTGTATTCTCACTTTATTATTGCATCTAGATCAGTGTTCAAGTACTTGTTATTCAATTATTCCTAATGGTTCATTTTGATGAAACTCAACTTGCTCACAAGCTGTATACATAATAACTTGAGTTACATACAATTCATGGTTACACACCACGTGCGCTATTCATCAGCTGATGATATGCGTATTATATTAAATTTGTATGAATATAATTATCATCAAATAATCCAATAGCCTATATGTATAGTATGATAATTACAGCATCAGCTTATGGAAAGCTTACGGTGTGTGTTTGTGGCACAAGTCTGTACACAGCTTGATAAATATTATAACACATTGCAAAATTTAAAAAAAATTAATAAACAAAAACTGTAAATTATATTTCATTATGTACCAAAAATTTATTAATTACTTAATTTTATTTTATTTATTTTATTTTCTCCTTATTTGGACATAACTTTGAATATCCATTTATTAAAATTTCTAGTTAATAATTTTGATCTGTTGGATTGGTACAACTGGACGAAGCTTTGTCGGTTGGCCAGCCAGGGATTTCTTTTTTCTTGTTCTAAAAGGCCTAGCTGTGGCATCTCAAAATGTAGGATGTAATTTGAATAATGAAATATCTAAATTTTACTACAAAATTTTTCTTTTAAATTATGCTAAAGTAGCATAAATGTAAATCTACAATGCCTGATTGAATTTTATATTTGAATAACCCCAGTTGGGTTTTTTTATTTTACCATTAATTTTGAATGACCGGACAAATATAATACCAGGATAAATACAGGATGAAGGAGACTAAACATTTTCCATAAACTCAAGCAAATTCAACCAAATTTTGGAATTCAAGTACAGTATGAAAGTTAAATTTCCATTTACAATTCGAAGTGGGGTAAGCAGAACACTTGTTTTACAATTCAGCTTCTAATTCAACCAAGTCCATCGAATTTTATGAGTTTCAAACTTCGATAATCGTCGCTTATCTACGATTCCACATTACACTGAAGCTTCAGTTGTAGGCCTACCGGGTTACTAACATAGATTTAATAATCAAAACTTGTAAACTTGTTATTTTGTAACTTCAGAAATGAAATTGATTTTAATTTTGAAAATATAAGATTCAATCGGACTTGGCTTAAATTTTATTTCAACCAGGATTGCCAAAATATTCACTGGCCCTCATGACCAGCATTGCTTCCTACTTGTTAGGCAGTCTTATTTGAGATTACTCAAATAGGGTTGGTTACAATTGGTAGCAGAGCGTGGTCAATTTATATGGAAATCTTGGTTGAAATTGAAGTATAATTTATTTAGTATGGTTACTGAGAGAGAGCTTAGTACTGAGCAATTATTTTCATGATTTGTATTTTGTACCGTATTGAATTGTTTCACTTGCTATAACCATCGATTTTGTAATCATGGAAAAACTAAATCAGACTATTTCTGATGAAATTGATCTGAGTAAATTTTTAACTCAGAGAATTATTCCTGATTATCTTGTGAAACCTAACCTTGTTTTTGAACTCATGACCTTGGGAGAAGACTTTTCAAGTCTTGAGTCATGCAATGCGAGTAATCTTAGATCTAGCTATCGTTCATTAGCAGGTAATAGTACCAATCAAATTATTCATAATTTGTCAAGTTATAATGAGTCAGTCAATTGTCTTAGAGAAAAACTTCCAAAAGTAATGGAACTTATTGACACTGTACAAAATGGTGTGCAAACTGGATATTACAGAACTGTAATCAGAGCTAAATGTAGTAAAAATTGAGTCAATATTTATGCATTATTTAAATAGGATGAAACAAATTATTGTATTCTTACAAACTGAGAGTGAAGAAACTCTTGTCTTGACTGAAAATTTGGATGAGCTTTCGAATTTTGCAAAACATTTTATTGATTGTTATAATAGAATTATTGAACTACAAAGCTTGATTGCTCCATCTAGACCACCATCACCGAATCCAGCTGCTTTACTGGAACCTTTTCCTAGTCAATCTAAAGTTGTAATTAATGAAAATTTAGGAACTAGTTCAAAGGATACTTGTGCTGTTACATTAACAAGGTGTGAACCTGGTACAAGTGGTGAGTCTACAACTGAATTTGAAAATATTGGTCCATCAAAACTCAATCATGGTTATCAAGTTAATAATTTGATCCCTAGACCAACTTTGGAAATTGATTCAAGTTTCTACAATAAATTGAGAAATCCTGTAGAAAGCTTCTTGAAAAATCTTCAGCCTTGTGATGGATTAAATATTGATAGCTTATTGAAATTCTTGGAAGCTGCTATAAAAATTCATGATTTATCAGTTATGTCTGACACAAGCCTATTGCAAATTCTTGTTCCTTATACAACTGGACCTCTAGGTGATAAAATATTGTACCCTTTGAATTCTAATGCTAGCTTCAAACAATTTCACCTTGACTTGTTGAAATATTTTATCCCTCAGCGTCTTCTCTCAACAATTAAGAGAGATAAATTTGATAGATTGCAAGGACCTTGTGAAGCCCTATCATCATACGTGACAACCCAAGCAGCAAGGAAATGATTTGAAAGTGCTTGAAACTAATTGCCAGTGATTTAAAATTTGTCACCTCTTTTTAGGGCAAGTTAAATCATTTTAAAGTACTTTCAAATTACTTTTAATTCTCCATGAAATGTCATTGAAGACCAATGATTGAAAATGATTTATAAATTACCTCAAATGATTTAGTAAAGTACTTTAAAGTACTTTTCAATCATTTGAAGACCAATGATTGGAAATGATTTATAAATTACTTAGAATGATTTGAATGAAGTACTTTGAAGTACTTTTCAATTACTTGAAGACCAATGATTGAAAATGATTTATAAATTACCTTAAATGATTTAGTAAAGTACTTTAAAGTACTTTTCAATCATTTGAAGACCAATGATTGAACATGATTTATAAATTACTTAGAATGATTTGAATGAAGTACTTTTCAATTACTTGAAGACCAATGATTGGAACTGATTTACGAATAATTTAGAATGATTGGAGTCAACTGATTTGAAGTACTTTGAAGTGATTTGAAAGAGACAATTATAATTACATTAAAATCATTTACAATAATTTCAAGTCATTGAATTTTTTCTTCTCATTTCTGATTGAAATCCATTGACAATCATTCGGAATCATCTGAATGGAATGATTTGGAATTACTTGAAAATAATTTCCAATGATTTCTAATGAGTAATCCATATTGATAGTGAAAATTGAAAAACTTCGAATAAACTTTCGAGTATCCTCAACAGATCATGAAGTGTGAAGTATATCTCCATAATAATGTAGAAGGATCTTGTGGACCAATGTTTGGAAATGATTTATTGAACATTGAAAATTATTAAAGTCAAGTGATTGGAAATACTCTCCAATCGTTTGGAAATTGATGACTGCATGAGAATGATTTACAAATTGTTCAGAATTATTTGATTGAAGTAAATTACTTGAAAGTACTTTCCAATCATTCCATAATCGATGATTGAAACTGATTTATGAATGATTGGAGTAAAGTACTTGAAAGTACTTTCCAATCATTCTATAATCGATTATTGAAACTGATTTATGAATCATTTAGAATGATTAAGTAAAGTACTTGAAAGTACTTTCCAATCATTGTATAATCGATGATTGAAAATGATTTATGAATCATTTAGAATGATTGAAGTGAAGTACTTGAAAGTACTTTCCAATCATTTTATAATCGGTGATTGAAACTGATTTATGAATCATTTAGAATGATTAAAGTAAAGTACTTGAAAGTACTTTCCAATCATTGTATAATCGATGATTGAAAATGATTTATGAATCATTTAGAATGATTGAAGTGAAGTACTTGAAAGTACTTTCCAATCATTTTATAATCGGTGATTGAAACTGATTTATGAATCATTTAGAATGATTAAAGTAAAGTACTTTAAAGTACTTTCCAGTCATTGTATAATCGATGATTGAAAATGATTTATGAATCATTAGAATGATTGAAGTGAAGTACTTGAAAGTACTTTCCAATCATTTTATAATCGGTGATTGAAACTGATTATGAATCATTTAGAATGATTGAAGTAAAGTACTTGGAAGTACTTTCCAATCATTTTATAATCGGTGATTGAAACTGATTTATGAATCATTTAGAATGATTGAAGTGAAGTACTTGAAAGTACTTTCCAATCATTTGAAAATCAAAATTGTTCCCAATTGAAATTGTTTGACAATAATTTGGATGAAATAATTTGGAATTGCTTAATAGTTGTTATCAAAGGATTCAAGGCTCTGCAGGATAGCCGGGTAAATTCAGGATTCATTACCCGTTCTTGTAAGAACTAGGCTCGGATTAAAAGAAAAAGAAGTAGAAAATCTCTGAAGAAGGTATGTGTGTGAGTGTGAGAGCGCCAGAGGGAGAAGAGAGAAAGAGGGAAATAGTCAGTCTTTCATAGAAGAACTCCCCCCCCCCACAATGAAAAATCTATTCACAGTTGATCTGTTCACTAATTGATTGTTGTAGGTTTAGGAACTGGCCTAAAAATGTTCCTAGCCATGCTGAAAAGTCTTGTTAGACACTTTTATACTGTGAACAGATTCACTTTCTACTGTCAGCATTCCTTATAAATAACATCAATGTTGCCCATTCAGTCGATGCTGACCGAGTCAGGTACTTATAGTGTGGCTCACTTTCAAAAATCAGTATTCCTCATGAATAGCATCAATGTTTCACCTTTAACTAATGCTGACAGTATCTCACTGTAAAGCTGCTTGGTTGTGTGTCAGTGTACCTTATAAATAACATCGAAGCTCGTCTTGTTCAACTAATGCTGACATTTTATAGTGAATCTCACTATAGAGGAGCTTGGTTGAGTGTCAGCATACCTCGTGAATGATATCAATGCTGTTTCCGTTTAATCAATGCTGTCAGTTTAAGATGAATGACATCATAGAGTAGCTCGGATGTGTCAGCATACTTCTGAACAGCATCAATGATGTTCCCTTCCAGCTAATGCTGACAGTTTTAAGTGAATCTCACTACAAAGCAGTAGCAATAGATTGGTAGCAAGACAATTTGGACGAATGTTGTTTCTACACTTCTACAGCCGCCTGTTTGTATGTCTCAGTATGTTACAATATATACTGGCTTATGCACTAATTTACTATAAATGACAGTATTGCTGTTTATTCAACGAATTTTACTAAGTATGAGAATGGAGATTGAATGCAATTTGAAAAACAATAGTATAATATTGCGATGTAACTACATGGATTGGCGGTGTTTCAACAAATAAAATTATTGTCAACTCTCTGAATATAACATAACATCCTTCCCATTAGAACACGATCGGGAGAGAGATATATAGAGAGAGAGATACATTTTTTAACAAAGTAAATCTGCTTCAAACTTAAAAGGAACTTTTTTCGGGACCAAGTTTCGCATATTTCGTCACATATCTTAAACATTACTGTAGCTACAGGTCTGGAAACGGTTTTATTGAATTTTTCAGTTCATTTTACATAAAGTACGCTAAATTGTACATCTTAATTAACAGCCAACAAATACCCGTAGGGCTTCGTTTCAGCAGAGGCACAGAAATTCAGACGAAATCTTCCACCCTCTATCACTTGGTAACTAAGCATTTTCGGACCTATGTTAATTAAAACTTTTTTCTTTTTTTGATGTGAGGAATCACGCCCTGATTTATGGGCACCTTTTTTCAGAACATTCTGTATACTGATTATATTTTGTCCACTCTCAGGTCAAGATCCCTTTACTCATGAACTCTTTCTGCGAATAACTTTCAAAAGGGAGTGAATAATGTAAGAACTATTGTTTACAGGAAAACTGAGCCCAAAACCGGTCGCCTTCAGTCAACTGAAGGCGGTCACGCACCGCTTGTGCGTGCGTGTGAGGGTCTGTCACCTCCATTTTTCAGTGGCTTGCAAACGATAAATTCCTTCGCTAGATTCCATTTAAAAACCGTACGGATGTGAAGATTTTTATGAAAACATTGATTTCAACAGAATCATCAAAACTAATTCATGTTGCAAGATAAATTTCCAAAATATTCATCAAAAACGCCAGGAAAAAATCATAAAAGTTTCCCACTTAATAGAGCAATATAAATGTTTTCTCAAGAAATATCAATTTTTTCACCTCGCAACTTGAATAGAGAATTAACAAACCTTCAAAATGAGATATTGACTGGAACGTTCGGATGAAAATCAACCGAGTTATATGGAATCCCAATTAACATTACGATTATGGAGATAGCAATTCGACATGGTTCCCCTCCTGCAGAGTCTTGAAAATATGTATCAGTAGTTAACGTTATTCTTGACGAGGCAATGAATAGAGTGGCAAATGTGACCCCAAAATGTAATGATTTATGATATACGATAATAATTGAAATAATGGGAAAACATAACTTGGAAGTACTGTGATTGAACCAGGGATAAATATTAAATAAGCCAGTTACACAAACACATCGATTTTTTGCCGTTCTTATAATTCTACCAAATTGAATGGACAACATCATCAGGGGTGCCCAGCCCCCCCAAGGGCAATGGCGCAAGCCCCCCCCAATTCAAGTGTAATGCCCTCCCCCAAAGTACCCCAATTCCCAACCCTTTTGTTTCCAACATTAGTCAGTGTATGACAATAAAATTCACATCTTACATTCTAATCTTCTAAATGACATTATTTACCTTTGGTCTTGTGAGGAGTTCTTTCTGTTTTCATAATATTGTAAAAATATATACCATCGTTCTTTATCTCTTTTAAAATAGAAATAAATAAGTATCTTTTTGATATCATTTTTGAGACTAGCAGTGCACCCGTTCTTGTTCGGGATGACTAGAAAGTACTAAATTACATCAGGAAAAACTACATGACAAATATTTTAATAGGATATTGAAAGATAAGTAAGGCTGGCTTTGCTGAAGGAAACTCGCTGAAGGACATTGAAAGAATTTATCAATTTCAATCCTGATTAATTCCAGTAGAACCAATCAGATAAGCTATCTTCTTGAGATGGTCTTCTGTGATTTGTTTCGTGGAATTAATCAGGGTTAATTTAACATGCTTTTGTGAGAGAAATTTTTGCATTCCTCTGGGAATCAATCTCAATCCACTGTGATAAGATAGAATCTTTCTGTATGAACTATGAATATTTATTATAATTTCTTCTTTCGTAATAATTTTTATATGCTTTTGTAGGTACTCCAGAGCGGAGCTCGGTGCCCCGATATTTATCATAAATTGGAACAGGTTGTCACTGATGTTGTGTTGTTGGTAGTATTTACTTTTTAACATCACAGGTGTAAATAACACAAGTCGAAATCTTTAAATGGTTTGGTTTTTGGAATAAAGATATCATCTGAACAAGTACATTTTGTAAATTCTATTTATTAATACCAAATATCGGGGCACCGAGCTTTACTCGTTATTTATTCATTGATAAACAGAACTCAATTCTTTAAATGATTGGGGAAGGACTAACAGGCACAGCCCAAAACTGTTTCTTCCCCGAATTTTGATTTATACACTATAAAATTTATAGTTGGAATATTTAATATTCCAAAAAGTAGGATACACTTGAATTCAAGTGAAATTTTTAGTCCAAATATTTGAAAACATAAAACTTCTAATTTGGATTGTTTACATACCAAATAGAATAACAAAAATAACACTCACTAATCACTTAGAACTGTAAAATAATGATTAACTTTGAATATTAAGATATATACCATCTCATGTCAACAAATCAGATTACTGTATTTTGATCGAGTCAATTAAAATTTCTAGATTTCTCGCGAGATACGATAAGCTAATTGATTACACAGCTGATCTCCCACACAGGCACACGCATCTTCTATTATCGACAGACGACGAAATCATCATCTATTTTTCCAAGGATGAATTATCCTTTTCATGTCCTTCAGGGAGTTATCTCAGGGATGAGACCTAGTGCAATCAAATTTTGATATCATAAACCTACTATATTCTGAATTTAGTGAAAATCGTTAGAGCCGTTACTAGAAAAAGATCCTAGTTGTATAGGGTAGAAGTGGTAGGTTTGCATAATTTTGGAAACCCCTTAAAAAATACCCCTTTTTTGAAAACTCTTAGCTCTGGAATCAAAAATCGTGGAGTCCTGCGCGACCACTCAATTTATTGAAAATTTTATTATGTTTTATATTTTAAATATAAATTCAATTATATTTAATGTTATATAGAGAATGCTTTTTCTCGAAAAATTCAAGGTTCTCGAGATTAAATGGAAAACTTAAAAAAGTCCAAAATTTTGGGGGTGAAGCCGCCCTCTGGCGTGTCAGCAAATTTCAGATTAGAATTCAGGGCCCCAAAATACATATAGAACCGTCGCGAAAAATTCTTTCGGGCTGTTTCCTGAAAAACAACTATTTGACTGGACTATTATACAAAACAGAAAAAAGTAATAAAGCATTACACTAATTACTTGATTACTGTGTGGTAAATAGGGTATAAATTTGAAAGATTGAAATTTGCTCATTTGATATTTTTGACAAGAGAAGCTTTTTCTCCTGTCAAATTCACTAGAGTTTGCGATGTTGTTCATAATTGCATTCCCATTTCAGAGACATTAATATCATCATGAAACGCCTTCGAGATTAAATAATTATTAGATTGAGATGTACATTACAATTTAACTTATCATTGTGCTTTTAAGAAAATTAAGTTGCAACAGCAAGGAAACTCAAAGGACCATTGAAAATTAATTAAGCAAAGGAAATCAGAATAATAGTGGATGTTGAAGTTATAATTTATTTTTGTCAAAGATTTACCTTCAAACTCATAGGCTTAGAATTACTAAAATTCCTGCATACAAAATATTATCAATTGTATTTTTTATGCTGTATATTGAGTTACACTTAGTAAAATATAACATTGTAAAGGTGGGAAAAAGTATTAAAATTAAACTACATTAGGATAATATTTCTATTTAATACCTTGATTTTTTAGCCATGATTCAAAATGTTTACATAAAATATAAAAAAATCATGCCCCCCCCAAAAATGTTGATGGCGCAAATTGCGCCATGCCCCCCCCTTGTGGGCACCCCTGAACATCATGCCTTTATCAAGTTAGGTTTAATCTAAAAGAATTTATGGGGACGGCAAAAAATTGGACGAGTAGAAATCGATGTGTGTGTAATAATCTTCGAACACTGTAAGTCTGTAACTGGAAATAGTAAAATTCAGGACCTGAATGGATGCAGTCTTATGAACGAAATATGTGAGTAATTGTTAATGGAAGTCTTGTAAATAAATGTAATCATCAGTAAAACTAGTAGCTTGCGAAATTTTAAAACTTATAACCTTCTCTAAACTGAGACCCTATCATAATAAACTCTTAAATCAAAATCGAATATAGATATAATACAACCACCTATTAAATACCGAGAGAAACAAAAATGTTTTTCCATAAGGAACCATAAAAATAACTGAAAACCATTACCAGGTAGCGCGCCAAATTCAAAATCCGAGAGATCTGATCAGCTTCCTGTTTAAGTGAATTAACTGATAAACCCTCGTTTATATAAAAAAAAATACTCATCCACATATTTTATCACACTTCAGGAAATTAATCAATTGACATAAATTTATCTTAAAATTCTTACAATACCCAGATAGCAACGAAAACCTTTTTAAATCATTACCATAGACTTTAAATAAAAACTTCTCACATAAACTTGTGAAAACCTTGTGAAGGGTAAACTGAAGAGGTTTTCGTTATGGGGGATGGGAAATTCACGAATGACGCATCAACACGTCTGAACTTCTAGACTGAAATTTTGCATAAATATTCCTTATTTATCAAGGATGGTTATAGGCACATTTTAAATTCTTCAGGATTTCATTAGGTCAATTTTTAGTTTGACATGTTTCTAATTAGACCCTTGCGGAGCACGGGTTACCTGCTAGTTGTTAATATATTCAAGCAAAGTGAGATAAATTAGATAGATAGATCACAGTTCTTTATCCATGTTACAATATATACTTGCTTATACACTAATTAACATTGAATGGCAGTATTGCTAATCAATAAATTTAATGAATTCTACGAAGTATAAAAAATCAATTGATGAAAATAAGATAGAATGCAATTTGAATAACAATAATATAATATTGTAATATATCTACATAAATCGGCGGTGTTTCAACAAATAATTGTCGACTCTGAAAAGTGTATAAAAAATAATATCCTTCCCACACGACCAGGATAATTATTGTGAGAGAGAGACAAAATAAGATTGAGGGGACGAAAGAGAGAGGGAAAATGATAGTGAGAAAGTGAGGTAGGACTTTCTGTCCTATTGTTAGTTGCTCATCCAACTACCCCCGGTAGTGTAACTATAGCTACCAATACATACATGTATTTACAAAGCAAGAACATCGTTCTCAACATTTTCTGAAAGAAGAAAGTTGAAAAGTAGACAATGTTTCTAGTTTATCAATAGCTCAGAACTCAAAAGAATGAGTCAACGGCACTAGCTGGCTCTTTGATGATGACACTCTTGTCTTTGCTTTGCTGGGCAGGCACGGAATTCTATACTACACGTTAACGTAACGTATGGAGTTCCTTGTAGGCTACATCGTAGTAGGACCTGATATAATATAGTATAGAGTTCTTAATAACTGTGTAATGGGAGTTGTGAGTAAACTGTGCACTTATTACTGACTAGCAGGTAACCCTCTAATTGAAAACTTGACAGACTGGAAACTTGACCTACTGAAATCTTGAAGAATTTTAAATAGGCCTTTAACCATCCTCGATTAATTAAGAGTCCAGATGCAAAATTTCAAGTCAATCAGTCCAGTAGTTCAGACATGATGATGTGTCATTCATGAATTTCTCATCCCGCACGTCATAAGCCAATCCTTTCCTTTAAAATCCAATATTAGATCAGTTAATACTAGCAGTAGGATGAGTAAAACTATAATATTCATAAAAATAATAAATGCTAAGTAGTAGGCCTATGAACTTGAATTAATATGATTAATAACTAATAAGTAGGCCTGTAAATATGAATTAACGTTTGAAGTCTTATGAAAGTATAATCTGTCAAAGTATTTAAAAAAACTTGTTGCAAATATAATGTGAAAGCAACAAAATTTTATAGAACACACTAGACTACAGTTTTGTTGCAGGAATGATAGGTAGTTTTTGAAATATCTGTTGATGAAAGGCTATAAGTTATTCATTACTCTCTTCCTATCCTAATAATATATAGTATATAAATTATGATTATAGTAAGTTTACAGCAAAATTATAAAAATAAAAGTTTGAGATCTTCATTCTCTTTGGTAGCCTATCATGCAAATCATGATAATTTATCTCTTTTAATGTCTTTAATTATGGAGAGACTTTTTCAGATAAGCTACAATAATGCGGACTAGATACTTGAACGATTGTCATTACTATACCCATCCTCAATGAGCCCAATATGAGATCATTATTAATACATCAATTGATTAATTGATTTGCTAGAAGCTAACATGACTTGAAGGTTTAAAAAATATCTGAAAACGGTCCTTAAACTCTCTTGAAGTTAAAGTAATTATTATCTTCACCAGACTTCACAGAGAGCACCTAGGACCTAAGAAAGCTGTGATGTTTTTCGTTTGTAATGTGATTATAGGAATAAAAAATCCTTCTTAGTTTTATCGCAATCAATAGGGTAGTTTTTCATAAATTGTGATTAGTGAGTCGGTTCAGAATTCCTCAATAATGAACTTGAGCTATAGATTTATCACATATGGTACTGAACCGATCGCATACAATTAACCCAGTAGATCTATATCGTACCCGTACTGGCAAAACTCACCAAGTCAAAAACTACAGTTTTGAGTTATAAGCACATAACACTTGGTGAGTTTTGCCTGACTACCAAACAGCAAATATTGCTCACCATTTCCTAAATAATGTTATCACTATCCATTGATAATTAGTTTGTGGGAAGCAAAACTCACGAAATATGTTTAGTGAATTATTATGCTTGATGAAGCTCTGTATTCATGAGGATGAAAACTCATTAAAGATGGTTAGTGAAAATTGCTAGGCGTTTCCTTGAAAACTAAAGCACTTTGGTGAATTTTGCCAGACAAGAAAAATGTGTCTAGCAACTTAGTGAGATCTGAAAAAGTGGAAAAATAGAAATAGTAATAAAATATATGACCTGGTGAGTTCTGCCTACTCAAAGAACTACATTTTTTAAGCCTATCAAAATACATTACAGAAAATGAGCATTTTTGTAGGTAGTGAGTTTTGCCAGAACGGGGACGATATATTAATGAATCTAGTTTAAATTAATTTTCACTTGGATTGAAAATTGGCAACTTTTGCAGGTTATATAAATATTATTATCAAAGAACACTGAAATACCAATGGTAACATCAGATCAAGCTTAATTCGATAACCGGTAACCAAGATATATAGACTATCAAAGAAGATTAATAACTTTTACTACATTCATGATAAAATTGAGACTACGGTATTTCGAATAAGAATTTATGAAATTCCTCCAATATTTTAGATAAAATTTATCTCAAAATTGGAAAATGTCTCCATTTTAATTCACAATATTAATAGACTTAGCGCCAATCCCAACCAAAGCCCTGCGTAAAGAAATATTCAGACAGCCCTTTATTACCTCTACCGAATTGAAACTATAATAATCATCCATTAATCAAATACATTCTTTCAACAAAAGTTACCTTGACTTGACCAGTGATTGGTGAGTTGCATACCCTAATGCTACACTTCGGATTTGTTAAAAGTTCTTTGGAAGATTTGAACTACAAACTTCCAGAATATCAATTTACAAAGGTTCAGATTGAGAATATTATTCAAAATTGGTTTCCATGATCGGGGATTGGCATGGATTCGAGGAATCAAATTGAATTGTATGGAATAAACTGAGGAATCAATTCGAAGAAAGTTGCGTGAACAATAAGAACAGCAAATGATAACAAAAGCCATACTCCCAGTAAATTCAATCATTGCAATTACATATTTGAGAATCGTAATTCTAGACTAATCTGTGGTTCTTAAAGGCTGGGAATGAGCTTGTACAATTATTATTGAAATCCCACACAAGACAATATGGTTTGTTCATTAAGCAACATGGAGGAGGAAGTAGATATGGTCACTTCATTTCAGGTGCTTAATTCTTAGCAAATACAGGCGAAATTGTTTTGACAAGATATGTCTTTTGCGGCCGGAGTTAAAAATCCTTTCAAATTGGGATGAATGACATTAGGCCTATACTCGTACCAGAGAAAACTCCTATAATTGTATTCTGTGCTCGTACGTAGTACGAGTTGATGTTGGTGTTACATGGAAATAACAAAATTCACCTTTTAAATACAAGAATTGCCTTCGGTCTTCTCTCTTTTCGAAGTTGATCGATATTATTTATTTATTTTGAGATCTCACAACATCAATTTTGAGATCTTTAGGTTATATTTCCCAAGTCTTTTTTAGTATCAGTATTCTGTACTTTCTTTGATATCGTAGCAAGAGACATAAGTATTATACTTTCCATTACAACTAATATACATGTGGGAAACTGATCATAATATTCGAGAATACTTTGCATCATGTAGGCTTCTCTTTTTATTCTCAGATTGTAGACATCGAAGGCTCGATATTCTTAAGAATACAGAATGATTTTCAATATTAAAGCATGGAACAACGTTTTTTCTCAGGAATACTTCATTCATAATCGGTCCGATTATTCAATTATGCATAAAATATAATTTGTTTGATTTGAATTTCCAACTTTGTCTTGAAGTTGAATGAGCTTAGAGTTGATAGTTCAAGTAATCTCTGGTTTTCTACTTCATCAGTAAATGCACAAAACGCTACTTTTTTGGCTTATCTTTGTAATCAATCTTGATTACCAGCTTAAAATTTAAAAATATTTTTATATTTAATATTGTGCTCATTATGATCGATTTTTTGTCTTGTGATTTAGATACTGTAGCCGATTGAGCTATAGACAAACTGTAAAGCTCATCTTATTAGTGAATAAAGGATATATGTAATAGTGCAATATATTATAATAGAACATGAAAAGGATCTTGACTCTTGAACTTTGAAATAATTAACACAGATCACCAGACTACATTGCCCTCGCTTTTTTCTTTTTGGTCGTCAGGGTTTATCACCCTGCACAGCTCTCACCCCCTTTCCATACCTTCCAACACCTCTACATCAACCATTCTTTCCTTATGATTTCGACTGCATGCTTTGCCCACAATATCAGTACCGTTCGGTTCTCTCCTTTTTTAATGGCAGGCCATTGTCCACTGTCCACTCCCTGTTCAACAACCACTCCTTCTCTGTCTAACATCACTCACTCTCTCACATTCTTCCTCCCTTCTTTTCACTACACGTTGTCGAAATCGAAGCGTTTTGCCGCGTTTTTGGATTTTGGTCTTCTCATCTACTCTAGTCTCTGTAAGTGTTTCAGTCGAAAAGGATGCAACAACATGCACCACATTTCGCATGTAAGTGAAAAGTTCCAGTTCTCTTTACAGTGCTTCAGTCGTTTATTAGTTTTAAAATAACGTGAATATTTGATCTTCTATCAAAAAATGTAAGTACATAATATTACTCTAGAACTCTAGGTACAGTTTCGAATACGATAATATATTCATGCTTATGCTACTATATACTGACAGTTCTGAATATGGATGTGCAAGAGGATGTGTTCCAATTATGTATTAATATCTTATAAATAAATTTCAGCTCAATGACATGATTTTACAATTATGAATATTACAGCAAATTCAATTTAATTATTACCTTACGGTATGTAGTTTCGACTATGGAAAAAAGAAATAATTTAGCTATTTCAGAAATATTCAACCTCAAATTTTATTGAAATGAAAAAGTTTATATTTATTTATTCACATTTAACAATTATCAATATATTAACTCAATTCATTTCAAATTATACTTAGCATCTGTTATATTGTTCACTTATTAAGGTTCTACTTCATTATTATGTTTTTGGGCCTATTGGACCTAAGATATGCAATATATTGATAGGCTCAATATTATAAATCGAATAAGTTGTTAACATCCATGATGACAACAAAAAATATTCCTGACCATATGAAAGTGGAAAATTCAAACTGATTTTATAACGTGTAATTTGTGATTAATATGATTTATGCTACCACTGTACATGTTTTCCATATCTATTTCTGAATCATGATATCCTGTTATCCTCATAAAGGACGAAGGAAAGAGTCAATTTTATTGACAACCGAATAACTTTGATCTGTAGAATGGTCTCAAAGATATGCTGATTTCAAATTTTGAAGTAATTTAGTCAAAGAGTTCGGTACAGTAGCTGTTATCACGAGTAACATATCGTGCCAACGCTAAAATCCTAGAGTCCAAATTAAGAACTCGCTACACTTGTTCAATGAATAAGGTAGAAAATAATCGAGATAAAACCTTTCTAACAACAATCCAGCATACATATTTATATATCGTACCTCTTCTCACATGTGAAAAGCTACAAAACGTTGAGGTACCGACGCTTCTTATTCAACTGTTTATTATCATTGACTGAATTCAATATGCATAAGTAGAGGATGGAGTAGATGTAACAACAATAAGCCTACAAAAAGTAGATGAATAATATTTCTACCTGCAATATTGATACCTGTAAATTTGTTCTATTGTTGTCAAATTTTCATTTGCAGGGAAATGTTTGCGATTGGCAATGTATGGAGAATGATTATAATGATGCTACAGAGTAATACGGTATCGAAAAAAGAGATGAGCAAAAAAGTGGAAGCATACATTAATTATTCATAATGCATATCTCAGCAACAACAAAAATTTAATTGCTAGAAGAAAACTCAGGACACATTGGATCAAATGTGAATAAAACTTTCAAAGGTAAGATACACCTTATAATTAGGTAAGATAATTGTAATTACCTACCATCTCATCATTTTGCGCAAATACTTTTAAATTAAATTTCACACTCCTCAACTCACTCACTCAGTGGCAAGTAATGCTGTTGTAGAAACACCATCTACTTGGCGTTATACATTATATTATTTCAGTATCATCACAATAATAACTTTAATCCACAATGACAACCGAATTCCTTTTACGGAAGTTCTGTTATCAAGTCAGTATCAATACGGCATTAGATTTTCTTAAAATAGTTTAATCATTAGAACTCATAAACTAGAAGTTCAAGTAGTAAATCATAGTGAATTATTAATTATATTATTATACAGTACTAAAGTGATGAATTCTTTTCAACTTATACAGTATTTTTTACTGTCGGTACTCTTATCTGTACCGGTATTACATTTTTCCAAAGAAAGAGCTTCAATACATATTTTTCTTGAAAAAATTACATTAAGGAAATTAATTTATCAGTGTTCATTTCATTTTTTTCTTCTCTGACTCCTTTTTTGACTCGCGCTTGGCGCTCGGTAACCTCCTGTGTGGTGTGATGTACGTGTAGCTCGCTCCAGTTGGAGGGGCTGCCAGAACAGTTTATGAAGGGAGGCTGCATACTTTCTAATTTCTCTGTATCCTCCGCTCATACATAAATTATTTTCCTCCATTATTTTTACATTTTCTCTATTTAAATTTCTATTGAATCTTCATTCCAATTTTTCTTTTCCAATTTCAATTTTTCTGCATACCCCACTTCCACACTGGTAAAGAATTCTTTATAATTATTTTTATTCCAGTTTTACTCTTTTCCTTCCATCTCTAATGAAAAGTCCTGTTATTACATTCAGTTTGAATTCAGCTTCCATAAAAGTAGCCCAATTAACACTTACTGTAACTATATTTTCATAAATTAATACTTGACATTATTTCATTTTATTAAAACGTTGTAATCCATTATAAATATACCCTTGAACATTTCTTAGCTTCAACTTATTTAATAACAATTCTTTTGTAATAAGATATCAATAATTAGTTCATGAAAGATGTGCTATTTTCCATATTGCTTGTCTGGGGTTTTTCTCACTCATTCCATTAATATTTGTATATATATCTGTAAGTATCTGTATTATGATTCTTTCCAATCCTAAAATCTAATCTCATCCTTCCAGGTGTCTGCCAAAGAAATTTCTAAAAGATGGTCAATGAGTCTGTCATTGGAGAAGAAGTCAACGATTGGCTCCTGCAACCGAAATTTAGAAGAGCGCGCAGGTGAAAAAAGTCTTAATATGGTTAATTATGATTTAATTGTATCTTAAATGAGAATGGAATATAGTTTACCAAGCAATAGTCAAGTGAATTGCCTCTAAATTCGGGGTTGCGTTCTGTAATGACTCATGGATGTTTTACATCCGTTAATTGCACATACCATTATGTAATTTATCACATTACATATAGGCTATAGCCTACTTAATATGCCCTGTAATATATTATATTACCGATACTCAATATATTTTTCAACGAATAAACTAATACTTGTCGTGTTAATAAAGAGAAACAAATAAATAGATAGTCAATAATAGTTAATATCAGGTCGAATTCACCGAGATAACTTTTATTCAAGCTTTAAAGCCTCTACTATTATATACTATATACCTCGGGAGTTGCCTACCTTATTTGCAAAATATACTTGTTTTGATGTGTAAAATAATCATTCAAGTATTCGTATTTTACTATTTTGGATACGGTATATTTTTCCTTTTTCTATTTGTTTATTCAAATTTATATTGCATCTTTGTATCTTGTGAAGCAATAAAAATGTATTATTACTATTAAAGAGGGCAATGAAGAACAATTTTGTGTAATAAATAAAATGAAAGTTCATATATTGCATAGTTATTGATATACTTCAATCGACACATAAGGCTATAACAATTAACAGTAGGCTATACTAAAATCATAATTTCTCAAGATTGGACTTAGTCAACGGAATATTATTTGGTCATAATTTTATAGAACAAATGCCAATTTTTACATGAAAAATGCCCATTCAAATTGACGAATCGGATATTTCTAATGATTTGATATTCTATTCTTTTGTTCTATTGATTTGAAATACAGAGTCGTCATTAAAACATTCTAGTTGTATTTATCTAGAGGTCAAAAATTACATTTTTAGGAGAGGAACTGAAATAATTCAATACGACGAGCTCTTATGACAATAACTTTGTATTTCTAACAGATAAGTAAAGTAAACATATTATTTCCAAATTTAGACGACATTCTTAATAATAATTATTATTGATTGATTGATTGATTGATAATGCACATAACTAAGTTTCTTAAGCTTCCAATTTTGTTATCTGTTGAACTTGATCTGATGTAGGCCTACATGCAAATGCTTCCGTTTTTTACTAATTTTTGTACCTGAAGTTATACAGTGAAGATGAAATTAAAATTAAGTTGATTTAATTTTTGTTCACAGACATGGAGAAAAGGAGAAACATCTCGCTGTATGCTGAAGTCGATGAAGACGAGACAGTAGAGGATTTTGGAGCTCCAGCCATGAAGTGCAAGCACAGTGTCTAAACACTTTTTGAGCCTGATTATAATATTATATTGAGAAAATTTAATTCCAATCCAGTAATATACTATATAAGATGTGAATGCGTTCAAGTAAAGGATTTATTAATTAATTTTGAAGTCATGTAATTTTTCACATCCAGCTGAATATCCTTTTTATTCTAGAAAGTAGATTATAATTTTTGTCACATAAAATTGAAGATATATTTTCCATCACATAATATTTAAAGTGGATTATCATAGCTTTTGATGACTTGGGTGATCATGAAATTGGTTTATCCTGCAGTTATGCAGATTGATCTTAATCAGACTGATATGGTAGTTATTTTATAATGCTTGGAAACGACTTTCAAATAATATGGTACCGGTACTGATATATGGAATGAACAATACGGTACTGACTCTAAAGGACTTATTCCAACAATTGACTGTGCTTTTCAAATGGTTTTCAACTGGTTTACACATGAAATGTTGCCCACTTAAAGCATTGTAATTCATTAGAAATGAATTCGAATGTGATTTTATTATACCATGAAATGCTATTTAGAGTGATTTTAGTGTAGCCTACATTTTGAAAGATTCTTGAGAACGTTTTCAATAATATAAGTGATACAAAATTATTTTCAAGTAGTTGAAAAATCCAAATTTTGCCCATTCACAGAACTTTTGATCATTGTAAAGTAATTCAAACAGGATTTGGATGTATGTGTATTCTACTTTGAAATGCTTTGAAGAGATTTGAAAAGTACATAAGTCAATGATTTTGAATGATTCTTAAGAACTTATTCAATCATTTGAAAGTGATTTCAAATGATTTTCAAGTCATTTAAAAGTGATTTGAATCTACTTTGAAATGCTTTAAAGTGATTTAAAAAGTACATGGATCGATGATTCCAAATGATTCTAAAGAACTTATCCAATCATTTGAAAGTAATTATAAATCACAATTTTGCCCACTTAAAGCATTGTAAATCATTGTACAATCATTTAAAAGTAATTTAAAAGTGATTTAAATCTACTTTGAAATGCTTTAAGTGATTTAAAAAGTACATGGATCGATGATTCCAAATGATTCTAAAGAACTTATCCAATCATTTGAAAGTAGTTTATAAATCACAATTTTGCCCACTTAAAGCATTGTAAATCATTGTACAATCATTTAAAAGTAATTTAAAAGTGATTTAAATCTACTTTGAAATGCTTTGAAGTGATTTGAAAAGTACATAAATCAATGATTCTAAATGATTCTAAAGAACTTATCCAATCATTTGAAAGTAATTTATAAATCACAATTTTGCCCACTTAAAGCATTGTAAATCATTGTACAATCATTTAAAAGTAATTTAAATCTACTTTGAAATGCTTTAAAGTGATTTAAAAAGTACATGGATCGATGATTCCAAATGATTCTAAAGAACTTATTCAATCATTTGAAAGTAGTTTATAAATCACAATTTTGCCCACTTAAAGCATTGTAAATCATTGTACAATCATTTAAAAGTAATTTAAAAGTGATTCAAATCTACTTTGAAATGCTTTGAAGTGATTTGAAAAGTACATGAATCGATGATTCTAAATGATTCTGAAGAACTTATTCAATCATTTGAAAGTGATTTCAAATGATTTTCAAGTAGTTTATAAATCACAATTTTGCCCACTTAAAGCATTGTAAATCATTGTACAATCATTTAAAAGTGCTTGAAAGTGATTTAAAATTACATTTCAAAGTACTTTAAACTGATTATTTTGCTGCTTGGGAAGTATCAAAGAAGCAGCGAAATTATTATTATTGGATGAGAGTGAAGCTGAAATTGTAAGTACAATCATATCTGGTCTTAATCCTCAAGAGAGAAGTAGGTTAGTATTCATGAAAAAACCTGAATCATTCAATGACCTAAATATGCTTGCAGTTCATTCTCAAAATATTGCCTTCATTGATAATGAAAGAATGCATTTGTACAATAATACTTCTGTTCAAAATCATGCTTTTGGCAATTCTAATAATAAAAATCCCAATAAAAATAATTTCAACCGTAGGAATGATAGTGTATGCTACACATGCAATCAGAAAGGTCACATCTCTCGTAATTGTTATTCAAAAAACGAGCGGCGCGGTTTTCCAAAAGACCACACCTGATTTCTAATGCAAGTCTAAAAATAAAAAAGAATTATACTCACAAAAACCAATTAGGAAAGATTAAAAAAGGACTTTGTGGCGTTATCAATTCTAATAATAATCTGCCTTTTATTCCTGTTAGCTTTGGAAATAGCAAAATAACTCAGTCTGCTTTGATTGATACTGGTTCCTCTTACTCCTTTCTTTCATACAACTTATTTCATGAGTTGACTAAAAGTAATGAGGTGGATTTCAATGTATTCAATAAAAACCTGATTTGTTCTGCTGCTAATTCTTCTGATATGACTATAAAAAAGGCTTGTATTATGAAAATCAGATTGCAACATATGACTTGGAAGTTTGAATTCCTTTTGAGTAGTGATTTGCCAGTCAAGATAATACTTGGTGCTAATTTTATAAAAATGTCAGATATGATTATTGATTTACCTAATAATCGATACTTCTTTTGCTTCAACCCTAGTACTACATTTCCTTTAATTCGTGATGCAAACAACAATGCTAATAAAAGAAATTTCTCAGTTAGTAATGTTATTCAAAAAATTATTCCTGGAGATGTTTCTCATCTTTCTGATTTTGAATTGAAAAGGGTGAACAAAATCATTGCTGACTTTCCTGATGTATTGACCAGTAGAGTAGGGAGTACTGATTTAGTACAGTATGATATCAAACTGACTTCAAATAAAATTGTTAGATGTCAACCTTTCCATCTTACTCCTTTCAAAACTCAGGTTATGAGAAGTAAAATTCAGAAATTATTGGATGATGGAGTTATTGAAAACTCTGACTCTCAGTATAGCAGCCCTTGTTTTCTTGTACCAAAAACTGAAAATCCCACTGAAGAGAAAGATTTCAGACTGGTAGTAGATTATAGGCGTCTAAATCAAAATATTGAATTAATTTCTGCACCAATTGGAAATCTAAATACATCCTTTCATCATTTTTCGAAAGCCAAGTACTTCTCTACTCTTGATTTGAATAATGCTTATGGACAGATTGCTCTTACCGAACGTTCTAAAAAGTTAACTGCTTTCATTACTCCTTTTGCACTTTACCAATATAAAAGAATTCCAAATGGAATTTCTTCTGGAGCTCAAGTACTTTCCAGCCTAATGGAGAAAATATTTGGTGACCTTAGATTTAAAAACGTTCATTTCTATCTTGATGATTTAATTGTATACACTGAAACTCTTGAATCCCACTTAGAAGTACTGAGAGAGGTATTCAACCGTCTTCGTAGTGCAGGTCTAACTGTTAATCCTACCAAAGTCTCTTTTTGTGTTCCAAAAATATCTTTTCTTGGACACATTGTCTCTCACAACTCTATTAGCATCGACCCTGATAGAACTAAGGCCATTGTAAACAGTCCTGTACCGAAAAGGGTGAAAGACATTCAGAGATTCATTGGCTTGTTAAATTTTTACCATAAATTCATTCCCGACCTGGCAACCATTGCAGCCCCATTAAATGCACTTCGAAAGAAAGATGTAAAATTCATTTGGAGTACTGAATGCCAGCAAGCATTTGACAAATTGAAAATGATAATTACCCAGCCACCTGTTTTAAAAATTGCCGATTTTAATCGTAGATTTGTTCTGGAAACAGATGCATCTAGTGTAGGTATTGGCTGTGTCTTGAGTCAGGATTATGACGGTACTCTTGCCCCAATAGCATTTGCATCCAGAACATTATCCACTTTAGAAAGGAAATATTCGGCGTATGAAAAAGAGGCACTTGCTGTGTTATTTGGTATTGAAAAGTTCAGATATTTCTTAGAGCATACGAAATTTACTTTACATACTGACAATAGTGCTCTGCAATGGGTACTTAAGAATCCCAAGACATTAGGAAGGATAGGCCGGTGGATTCTTAGAATAAGTTCTTTCCAGTTCGATGTCAAACATATCAAGGGTACTGATAATGTGATTGCTGATTATCTAAGTAGGATGTTTGATGAAAATCCTGATAAGGAATCTACTGATAATGTTTCTCCTAATGAATTTGAAAGTCTTGATTCTCCTGCTTTGTGTAACGTTGCTCTATCTGACTTTCCACTATGTTTTACTGAGATTTCTGATTATCAAAAAAAGGATCTGTTCATAATAGAGATAATGAATAAGAAGGAATCTGGAGAAGATATTTTTCCATATTCTATTTCTAAAGGGGTACTTCTTTATAATAGCAGAAATAATCAGGAACCCAAGATTGTTCTTCCTAGTATTTTAAAGCCCATGATTTTCAAATATTATCATGGAACTACTTATGGCGGTCACTCTGGTTTTCTAAAAACACTAAACAAAATAAAACAAAAATTCATTTGGAAGGGTATTTCTAAAGATCTAGTTGCTTTCATCAAGTCCTGCAAGTTATGTTCATTGAGTAAGCCAGCACAAAAAACTAATTATGGTTATCTTTGTTCATCTATTGCTTCACAACCAATGGAAAAAATGTTCTTGGACTTTGTAGGGCCATTACCAAGGACAACAAGTGGTAACACCATGATATTCTCCTGTATGGATGCTTTCACTAAGTATTCATGGCTACTTCCATCACGAAAAGCAACCTCTGAGTCTTTATGTAAGGAGCTTCAGAAAATATTTGTAAACTTTGGTGTCCCTAAATATGTAGTTTCTGATAACGGTCCTCAATTTAAATCAAATTTCTTTAAAAACTTTTGTTTCCAAAAGGGAATTTTGCATATAACTCAAACAGAATATAATCCTAAACCTAACCAAGTAGAAAGAATACATCGTAATTTAAAATCTTGTCTTATTAGCTTTAATCATGACAAACAGAATAAATGGGATTTAACTCTACAGTGGCTTCCCTTAGCATTCAATAGTGCTTTCCATGAGAGTAGCAAGTTTTCTCCTCATGAACTGATGTTTCGTCATAAGGTTAATAATTCTATAAACAATATTTGGAAAATTGATGATATACTACCAATGAAGTTTGTTAAAGATACTAACAAAATATGGAAAGATGCTTATCATAACTTATTGAAGTCTCATAATTCCAGTAAAAAGAGGTATGATATGTATAGAAATCCAATTCCATATAAGATAGGTGATATTGTTTTCCTATAATCAAATCCTGTTAGTAAAGCATGTAATCAGATTACTGCCAAATTACTTCCCAGGTATTCTGGACCTTATTTGATAAAAGAATGGATTAGTCCAGTCAGTGTGAAATTATTTTCAACCGATGGACAAACATTTGTGCGACGAGCACATGTGAGTCAACTTAAAATGGGAAATAATCCTTAAGTAGACTTTTCTCATAATGAGATTTTTATTGTAATACACATATGTGGTGGACGCACCCATATGTTTGTGGTAGTTACTCTTGTAAATATATAATTTGTGTAAAATTTTGTTGTGTTCTTTGGAAACTTGTGATTCTGCACAATTATTGTGTCACTTGATTTCTTGTAACATGGTATGATGAAGAATGTACTGTATATTTAAGAATTGTAATTATTATTGCTTCGTAACTAAGTAAGTTACAGTGTATCAATTTAGTTGTATATGTTATTTTGATAATGTGTTATTTGCTCACTAAACTCATTGCTCAGTTTTCTCTCGGTAACTCATGCTAACTCTTGCTTTTCTCTTTGGTAATTTGGATTTTTGAAGTTTTGTCCAATGCTTGTAGATTTTATTTTCTTCTTTGAGCCTTGTCGACCTGATCAATTGACAATGATCTCTCTTCTTTCTCTTTCTCTTCCCTCTACTTTCCATTTTCTTTGGGCGGCCGACCAATTACTCTCCTTTTCTATTTATTTAACTTCTATCTTGAATAAATTTCTGGTACAATTTGGTTCCTAAATTAAATACCCCCAGTTGTGGAGGTTTGTACCAAGAATTTATTAATTACTTAATTTTATTTTATTTATTTTATTTTCTCCTTATTTGGACATAACTTTGAATATCCATTTATTAAAATTTCTAGTTAATAATTTTGATTTGTTGGATTGGTACAACTGGACGAAGCTTTGTCGGTTGGCCAGCCAGGGATTTCTTTTTTCTTGTTCTAAAAGGCCTAGCTGTGGCATCTCAAAATGTAGGATGTAATTTGAATAATGAAATATCTAAATTTTACTACAAAATTTTTCTTTTAAATTATGCTAAAGTAGCATAAATGTAAATCTACAATGCCTGATTGAATTTTATATTTGAATAACCCCAGTTGGGTTTTTTTTATTTTACCATTAATTTTGAATGACCGGACAAATATAATACCAGGATAAATACAGGATGAAGGAGACTAAACATTTTCCATAAACTCAAGCAAATTCAACCAAATTTTGGAATTCAAGTACAGTATGAAAGTTAAATTTCCATTTACAATTCGAAGTGGGGTAAGCAGAACACTTGTTTTACAATTCGGCTTCTAATTCAACCAAGTCCATCGAATTTTATGAGTTTCAAACTTCGATAATCGTCGCTTATCTACGATTCCACATTACACTGAAGCTTCAGTTGTAGGCCTACCGGGGTTACCAACATAGATTTAATAATCAAAACTTGTAAACTTGTTATTTTGTAACTTCAGAAATGAAATTGATTTTAATTTTGAAAATATAAGATTCAATCGGACTTGGCTTAAATTTTATTTCAATCAGGATTGCCAAAATATTCACTGGCCCTCATGACCAGCATTGCTTCCTACTTGTTAGGCAGTCTTATTTGAGATTACTCAAATAGGGTTGGTTACAATTATTATAAGGTTCCTCCTATAACGTACACTACACTCACTATACTCTCTTGTTCTTGACTTCCTCTATCCATTCAATCAACTAAGAACTATTCATGATCTATGTTGCCCTAGAAATTTGAAATTGGACCGAGTGTCCAAAGATACATTTCTTGATGATGGATTTTCCCAATCAACTTTCTCACCCTCAACTTCCCCCTTCTCCGGGGATGTCATTTCAGTACATTTCAGTAACAATCACGTGCAGTTTGCAGCTCGTCCAAGGAAGTTGACAGATCTTGTAACTACTGTCTCGATCAATGTCTTACAGTTTACCCATCCTACATGGAGTATACTCGAAGTCTCACTAAGTTTTGAGAACAAATATCAAAGACTGGTATGAAACTTTTTTCAATCCCACTACCATCAATTTGTACTGTGATATGTGTGTTTGTGTACTGTAATGTCCATGTAATGTATTTAGTCTCATCATGTACACTGAATATGATAGGACTTAAGGATAAGTGTGGAAGGACGTAAAATAAAAAATAATACGATCTTAGTTTGACTAAATTTTTACTTATAATCGATAGTAATGTGTGTGTGTTTATCCAATCAATGTAGGCTACCACTGGTTTACAGCTGAAAATGACTTTAAGTAATCAGACTGGGCCACCAATCTATTCCTCAGAGTGGAATCCTTAACAATAGACCACGAAAATGTCAAAACTCATTAACAATAGGCGACCACTGAAGGGTCACTGAAACTTCTACCTGTTCATCCATAGCTTCCAGCCGCCCCGTCTCCTTTCTTTTACTCAATGGATGGTGATAACCTTATATAGATATCAACCTGACAACCGTTCACATATAAAGTTTTAAGTATCCTAATTTTCTGTAGTTGTCAACCGGTTATGAATATTCACAATTATTACATTTTGAAAATACTGATAAATTAGGTGAATTAGAAAAATTGTAGATCTAGCCAAACAAATCATCTTTCGTTCATGCGTGTCAGGTTAAAGGTTATTAAATGCCTAAATTTAAATAAAAATCCACTATTTTAACAGCTTTGTCATTGAATACAAAGAGGTCATGCTGGTGCAAGTCAGCATTTTAGGAGGTGATCAGCTGACTGGATATTGCCACAGTCACAGTATGGGTCCTCAATCTGTCTCCAAGTTCTGCAATTTTCCCTAGTGCAGGCACTCTCTGCTCTAAGGCGGTTCAGAGTTTTCCATTTGCCATATGACATCTCTGCTCCTGTTGAAAGTTGCTCCCTCAACACCAAGTCAGTGGTGTCTGCACTCTCATGCCATAATCTCACTCTTTCCTGTGGTTCGGAGGAGCCTAGCTCCTGTGTCTCTGTCAGAAAGCTGCGTCGAGACTTCAGCCGGTGATTTGCAGGAGTGTGGCCAGACATTGGGTGTCTACTGTCATTAACCTGTCGAATTTGCTCAGCCCTACCAGCTATCTCTCTTCAGATTGATGGAGGGGCTATCTCACTGAGTTTATACAGGTAGTGAGTTTTTGTTGGTTTCAGACAACCTGACACAATTCTGCAGCTTTCATTGAGGGCCACATCTACCTTCTTAGCGTGGGTTGATCGGCAAAAACAGGTCAGGCATATTCTGCAGTGAAGGAACACAGGGCTAAGGCTGTTGTGCACATGAAGTATAAGCATCAGCACCCTAGGCAGAGCCAGTCAGTTTACATAGAAGTGCATTTCTGGAGTTCTCCTTCTTTTCTGTTTTTCCACAGTGTCCTTTGAATATCAAGCTTCTGTCCAATTGCACACCAAGGTAAGTTGGGTTCGCTACATTTGACAATTGCTGGCCAGACCAAAAGATTTCAAGCTCATCCCTATTGGCTTCTTTATTTTTGAGGTGGAAAGCACTGACTACAATCTTTGTAGTGTTCACCTTCAAGATGTTTGCTCTGTAGTAGGCATCTTACTCTGGGATAAAACAGTTCAGCTTGTCCTTAACTTCTTCAAAGGTGTTTCCTCTGGCTGCTACTGCCAGGTCATCAGCATAAATGAAATGCTTTGTGCTGTCTACAATTGGTTGATCATTCACGAGAACATTGAAAAGGGCAGGAGCTTAGACACTTCCTTGTAGTGGACCATACTTGTGCTTGTATCACTTGCTACAGCTGTTTCTTATGTGTACTTGGAAGCACCTATCAGTAAGCATCAGAAGCACCTTTATAAAGCCGTGATCATATGTTATATTACAGTTTTTGAAGGAGTTGTCTATGGTTAATTGTATCATAATCATATGCTGCTGACAAATCGACCAGAATCATCCCACTGACCTTTCTCTCCTGGAACTTATCCTAAATGTAATTAGTCAGGTTCTATACTTTGCCTGTAAATAGATGGATTTTGGGGAGTCTGGCACAGGTTCAAAGTCCAAGATCAGAGGTCAAAGGTCGAAGGTCAAGGTAAAATTGAAATTGGATTCTAAAAAAAAATATTTTTTTAATTATTAATTTTTTTTCAATTATAAAAAAATATTAAAAATTATTATTCCTTATTCTAAGGACTTAGAAAATAAATCTAGAGTTGATGGAATGTGGTGAGGAGCGTCTGATGTATACAAGGGAGCTGCTTATCCAGGAGTGATCATTCGAATGCAAACAGTATAGTTGTGCACATTACTTGAAAAGTCAGTTAAATACTAGCCATCTGTTGATATTTGGAGTTCATCACAGTGAAAAGCAGAGTAAGTATAAGTGTTTGAGGGGTTGCAGAGAACCGCCTACCCTTAAAACCACCACAACCAAAAAAAATCTGGTGTGGCGCACTCACACAACTTTCCTTGCCGTTATGAAAATTGATCACCTGACGCTAGTGTAAACGCGCCTCTCAAGTCAAAGATCTGAGCCAGCTGGTGACAGGTCAATAACGCTGGATACACACGAGATCTGCTATCTCTTCATAGTGAATGATTAAACAGAATCAACAGTTTTCAATTGAATAATATCAAATTTTCTCAAATTTCAAGCTTATTTTCAATTTTAGATGAAAATGTTACTGGACATTAATTGAAGAAATGTCCATGTTTAATCGTTTCCACTAGAATTTTCTTGTTGAAATTATATCTGAGACCTGATAATTGAAAATCTAAAATAAAACTTTGCATAGATAGGGCGGAGCTCCTGAAATTTTTACAGATATGGGACTTGTGGCAGTTGATATAGCTTATCAATGACTATTTTAGGTATAAATTTTGATCAAAATCGTTGGAGCCATTTCCGATAAAATCGCGAAAACCCCTGTTTTTTATAACATTTTCGCCATTTTAGCCGCCATCTTGAATCGCATTTGATCAAAATTGCTCGTGTCGGATCATTATAGTGTAGGGACCTTAAGTTCCAAATTCCAATTCATTCCGTAAATTGGGAGATGAGATATCGTGTACACAGACGCACATGCACTCATACACACACACACACACACACACACACACACACACAACACACACACACACACACACACACACACACACACACACACACACACACACACACACACACACACACACACACACACAAACACAGACCAAAACCCAAAAACCACTTTTTTGGACTCCAGGAACCTTAAAACGTATAGAAATTCAGAAATTGCGGAACCTAATTTTTTTCGGAAAGCAATACTTTCCTTACCTACGGTAATAGGGCAAGGAAAGTAAAAATGGGACAAATTGGACTATTTCGTCAAACTGGGACGACGACAAACTAGGTATCTTTTTCGATCCTGCTTGTCGCTTCACGCACACTATAAGCTTAGTTTGCTCGTGGAAATCCAGCACCCCCGGCCGTAAAATTATATTGACCAAACGTAGGTAGCGTTTCCCAACTCGTCGAAATTGGCATCTTTCTATAGAGCTGTAGATGATTAAATTTGTCAATGAGTTCAGATTCATATTATTGGTTGAATATTATCATAGAAAAACGATAGCATAGATATCCCATGGTATAGGGCGTTTATGTTGCAACTTTTACTGTTATCCCAAGCTGATAGTTCACATAGTTCTTTCCTATGCAGCTGTGTGACGCTGGTAGTCTCTCAAATTGTGCCGTCCATATACTATCACCCCAACAAAACAGTAAAAATTGACAATAATCGACAGTAATCGGCTTGAGATAACAGTAAAAGTTGCAACATAAATTCCCTATACCATGGGATATCCACTTACACTATTGTTCCTCTATGATATGATGAGGATTATGCTGAGAAGTCATGACAACTTATTGTCGAATTATTATTCCAGTATATTATGGAATAATTATGCCGTTTCCGAACTTGCTGAACAAATGAAATAGTAAATGAATTTGAAGTAGAGTAGGTAATATAGGTGGTTCACTCACTTTTTTCTGTTTCTTCGCCTACTGGGTATCTGGGCAAATACTTTCCTCGATTAGGTCCAGCTGGAAAATTTAATAGAACAGAGAATATAATAGTAATGATATTATCAAATACAATGGAAAATTATTTAGATAATGGGATAAAGGATAAAGAATGGAATATAATTGAATTCAATCACTGTGAAGGTCATACCTTATACCGGTACACGAAGAAATTAGAGTTTATCAAAAACTTCAATAAATAAACGCACAACTCATCAATACATATCCTGAATATTTCATGAATTTGACAAAATGGAAATATTTTATTCAAGTCTGTGCTTCGAAGCCGGTTAGCAGATTATGGAAGAAATATAAATTCGACTAGCCTATATTTTTCTCCTATAATCATTATTACCTGTCATTCAAATTCAAAATTCGTTCTCTATTAATCCATCCATTTTCCAGTCACCAGGTACTTTTTGCTGGAAAAAACTCCGAACACTTCAATTTTTTCTTGCAATTGTGGTGAATTATTGACATCCTGAATACAAAAATTTGACCTTTTAGCACTGAAGCTTTTTACAGAATGCCCCAAAAACCAGGGATTTTCGAGTCCTATCAAATCAAATGACTACCGTACATTCCGATTTCAACTATTAAAATCAATGATTCAAAATACCTCTGGCCGTGAGTTTTTCCTCTACACCCTGATCAGGCAGACCGTTCTAGCTCAGATAAATTTCCAGGTACACCTAATATAGCAATGCTCCTTGTATTTCGAAAAACACCCGATTATTAGCTTCAAACTTCATCAATTGTCCTCAAATTGACATTTTGAGACTCACCCATTGGAAGAACTTATTTTTTGTATTTTCTAGTGGAGAGGCACCCATAAGGACACTTCAATAAGGACATCATCTGATCTTCTGGTACAACAGTTCATTCTTCTTGGCATTTCCAGGCAGTTCGAAATCACGTATCATAAGTCAAATTTGGTCGAAAATGGGAAATTTATCCTTGATTTCGGTTAGACTGATATTTTCATAACAAAAAAATTGCTAATTAACTTTTTCATTCAAAGCTTTCATTTCAAATACCAATGATGATGGAGAATTATACTTGGTCTTGTATTTTTATTGTAGAACAGAATCCTCTTTCATTTAAAGTGAATAATTTATGAGAAAATGTATCTGGAAAGTTAGATTCGCTCGTTTCAAAAAGTCAAGAAAATGACAATGTTTTCTGATTTTCACGTTTTCGGTAGTTTTTCGATGGAGAAAAATGGTTCAATATGGATTTGAAACAAATAAGTTGTTTCAAAATTTAGAACATTCTAGAACAAAATTTAGAACATTAAATTTCCTACAATTTGAGACCGATCGCGAGTTCTCATCATGAGTCTCAATTTGGAAGCTGTTGGTTATTAGTAGAGTCGTAAAAACGGGAAAATGAAATTCACCATCTTTCTATTTTGATTTAGCTTCAACTTTTAATTTGTAGCCTGATCGTATGAATACAATCGTTTATTGGAATGGTGAGGGAAGGAAATTCTCCACAACCTCGACTAGATTTTAAATTTTCCATATCGAGTATTCCACGAGGAAGAATGAACTACAAAATTTATTTATTTATTTATCCATTGAGACAACAGGTTACCCCTAATGTGTCTCCTTCACAAATACGACAATAAGAGATTATTATACAATGGAAATAGAATGAGCAATGCAACTTACAATTGCAATATTAAAAAAAAACTATAGAAAGAGAAGGAAAAAATAAAAATATATACAAAAAATTATCATAAAACAGAATATAGAAATGATAAGATTCTAAAATTAAAATAAAAATGTAACAAAGAATGGATAAAACTAACAAATGAATGTCAGATGACTGATACCTGCCAATGAAGCAACAAAATGAGTAAGAAGTATGAGTACACAGTGCAATAGATACATAACTATATACAGCAATAAATAATCGATAACACGACTGAGCAAGGATATCTCACTATATAGACTGTCTAATATTATATAAAATTTTCCACCAGAGAACCAGAAGATGTCCAGTTGCCCAGAGAAACAGTTGAAAAGTCTTTGAAGTCTATTGACCGGAGAATTATAGTGACTCACACTTCTAGAACAGGGCACAAAAAAAGAGAAAGTGGAGCGACGTGGTAATCGAAAAACCGTAATTTATTGTCCAATATTTCCCTAATATTAGCCCGTTTAATGACGACAAAAAACAGGATTTTGCACAACTAATAGAGGGGAAAGACGAATTTTCTAAGTATTCAAAGTAGCCCGGAATCACAAAATACTCATCGATAACCCCTCATCACTGGAAGCAATAATGCTTTCCTCCCCCCTCATCCTTGGACACCCTCGAAGTTCTTAACTGCAATGGTTTCTTATAGCAAATATATCTTGGCACTAAATCAAGAAATAGAGCTCATTCATCGTTTTAAGGACAATCATATCTACAATTGATCACATATAATATTCTATCTTATATTTTTTCAGGAATTTATTCCCATGAAATGCCAGAAAAACAGGTAATTTTCACCTCATAATTTTATAGTTTGTCATAAAAGTTTACGCTTCCATTTTTCGGAAAAAATGTTTCTGATAAAAGTTATAGATCGTTATAAGTTATAGATATAGACCTTTTCAGAATGATGTATCATAAGTAATACTTTTTTAAAGTCCTATAATCCTAATTCTCCAGTTAATCAGCACAATTCACGTTTTTCCGCGCAAATTGCCCATTCAATTATAGTCCAGTCACTATATACATTGGTGCATGCAATTTATATTGTAGTTCTGATTTTTTAATATATTATTTGGGTACATAAGAGAAGTCCAGAACCATTTCTCCATGCAAAATTTCCTTGTGCTAGATACAGAGTGGCCCAAAAACCTCGTATTTTCGGCTCATTTTCCAGTTTTAAGCTATTTCTGCCAAATCTCGTAATCGGGCCAAAACATTTGCTTTCGCCTTGTTTTTAGATTATAAAATTCTGAATAGAATGAGATCATTCGGAACTCTCTATCTCCAATGAGTACTGAGTTATGATTTTTCAAAAATGAGTGAAATTTGAAGGAAAAATCAATTTTGAAGAATTTTAGATTTTGATCAACAATATCTTCCGATTGATATCATTTAGATGTATAATTCAAAATCCCTCTGGGTGTAGTTTTGTGCTCTACAATCTGAGATCTGGTGGAGCGCTCCATCTCATATAGATTTCCAGGTACACCTGACAACAATGCTCCTTGTATTGTGAAAAACACCTAATTTTCAGCTTCAACCATCATCACCAACTGCATTGTCCTCACATTGATATTTCGCACAATGACATAAGTTCATGAGATTATTTTTTATGAGAATCACCCGTCAGATGCACTTCATTACAGTATTTCCTAGTGGAGAGGCGCGCTTAAGGACACCTCAAAAGGATCAAAATTTCAAACACTTATAACTTTTGACTCAATGCTCAGATTTCATCGTACTACACTTCATTCTTCTCGGCTAGGGGAAAGTGATTCAAGATGGATTTTAGGCAACTGAGCTCGTAGAGAATGAATTTATCTACAATTTGGAATCAATCGTTAGTGATGATGATTAGATATGATCGTTAGATATGATGATGATCGTTAGATATGATGTATTAGACTCGTTTAAGAAACTCTTGATAAACAGTAAAATCACGAAAAAATTCAAAAACTGAAATCGCCATTTTTAAAAACTTCTATATCTTTCAGAACTACAATACATATTGCCAGCACGCCCCCTTTTTTATGTCTATATTGACTGGTTTATTAATATACTGTGTTAAGTAACTACCAACAGGTTGTTACATATGAAAACCAACTGGCTAAATGCAAGGCAATTTGTTACCTGGAAATCTATTTGAGATAGAACGGTCTACCTGGTCTTAGCAGCTTAAAAAATTACTCCCAGAGGCATTTTGAACCATTAATTTGAATTCTGGAAATCGGAAGAATAGTATAGTTCTTCAAAAACTGAATTCCCTCCAAATTTGTTTTTCCGAAAATTTGACTCATTTTTGAAAAAAATTAACTCAGCACTCAATGTAGATAGAGAGCTTTAAATTATTTCATTTTTACGAAATTCTATTATCTAAAAAAAGTACAAGAGTGATTTTTTCTGTCCGATGGCTCGATTTGGCAAAAATCTCAATAAACTGAAAAATGAATAAAAAATCCGAGTTTTTAGGGGGCTCTCTGTAGTCTGTAAAATAGCTCCTGCTAGAAGGTTAACTCTTTGTATTCAAGCTGTACAATACTACAGAACCGTTGCTAAAAAATTTAGCGTGTTCAGAATCAATTCCCAAACGAACCTTTTACACTACCTCGTGACTGAACTATTAAGTAAATCAAAATAGTTAGTCAAATATATGGATAGTGGCTATACTCACCTGACACTGAAGTTGAAAACAATGAGACTACTAGGAAAACAAAACACAAGTTCAGAGGTGTCATATCTGTAGAGAGAAGCTCAAGTGCAAATCTGATCACGGTCAACACACAATTGATACAGGAAAGAATATAGGCTATTGTATGGTGTAGATACGAATTATTGTTATGTAGAAGAAACTCGAAACCGGTCCAGTAACTCGTTCTAAGACGTGAATACATTATATGATAACCTTCTTTATCAATAGTTCATTCACATACTAATTTTCCTGTTATAGCCTATTGATACAGTCATGCGTCCACGAAACTTCGTCAATGAGCCCAACATCAGAATAAGCTGCTTTCGATTATTTTCCTTATATTGAGTGTCTCGTTAGAATTTCTTGAGAAACTTACTCTGAATTCTGCTTATATTATATGAAATCATACGACGTTCATCATTGAGTTCCTTCATAGCCACCTCTAATTCTAATTCATGTATAAGAGGTGGCTATGGTTCCTTTTGCATTCCTACCACTAAGTAGCCTACCTACTGGTACCTGAATGTTTCCAGTGACGCGCGCAGTATCATTATAGGCCTATGATACGCAATGTAACATAGAACGAGCAGATCCAAGTAATAAGCAGAATCAAGTAAGAGTAAAGTGTTTGCAAGAGAGGGGAGATATTGAGATAAAGTGTACCATTTTGTTATGAGAGCAACATATTTTTTATTCAGTGCGCAGGGTATTCAAGATATAGTAACCATAACCATAATCAATGCCATTTTCACCAAAAGTGCGTTCAGTCAACCTCAGATAATCAACGATATCATCAAAATCCCCTAAAAGAATATTGAAACAATGGAAACGTATTTTGTCATTGTTCAATGATGAATAAAAAATAAAATTAAAATATTTAGGCATAGAATCTCAATCATTGATCTTTATCTAAGACGGTACACTTATATCAATAACAATTGCATAGAACTGATATTTCTTACCCAACAATTATTGCACAACTGAATAGTTTTGAATATAACAAAACTAATAACTTATTCATACGCACAATCAGTATAACAATATGGTATCTGGGATTGGAGGGGAGGGCTTGCTTTGAAGACGTACTTCACCAAGCTTCTAAATTATACAAAAACCTTTAGAATTATAAAGTGAGGTCCACGTTATAATGGCAGTGGAGAAAGAAGGGAGAGAGACGTTGCCGATCCTCTGTCTTGTCAATGCCTTATTGTATGGACGGTAGATGATACAGGTTTATTGAGGTGATATTAACGGTTTCATTCTCGTTTGGAATACGGTAATCAATTATATATATTCTATTAAGCAATAAATTATATTTTTCAATAATTTTTTAATGAATTTTTGTAATTAGGATGAAATATTTTGTTAATCAATTATTAACTCTACATTGTTAAAGGACGATCTGGGAACAGAGCAAAGTGAGAATGAGATAACGCCAGTGAGAATAAGGGCCCATGTGCAGAGGTCATTGACCCCTGCTATTACATGCAATAACTCTGTAACCTTTGAGAAAAGAAAATTTTTATTGTTGTTACTAAATAGTACGAAATAGGTACTAAATATTGGCATAATTTGATTGATGAAATTCAGACATAGCCGGGCTGAGAGGTCATTGACCCTAACTATTTTCATGCAATAACTCTGTAACCTTTGAGATGAAAAATTGTTTATTGTAGGTACTAAATAGTACTAAATGGGAACTAAATATTGGCATAATTAGTTTGATAAAATTCAGACATAGCCGGGCTGAGAGGTCACAGACATTTGCCACATTCATGCTGTATTTCCTCTGTTACCTTTGAGGTGAAATTTTTTTTATTGAAGGTACCAAATAGTATGAAATAGGTACTATTTAATGGCATAATTGGATTTATGAAATTCAGACATAGCCGGGCTGAGAGGTCATTGACCCTAACTATTTTCATGCAATAACTCTGCAACCTTTGAGATAAAAAATTTTTTATTGTAGGTACTAAATAGTACCAAATTGGAACTAAATATTGGCATAGTTAGATTGGTGAAATTCAGACATAGCCGGGCTGAGAGGTCATTGACCCTAACTATTTCCATGCTGTATTTCCGCCACCTTTAAGGTACAAATTTTCTCATTGGAGGTACTAAATAGTACTAAATAGGTACTAAATATTGGTGCACAGCTTGAGTTCAAATTTGAAGATAGCCGGGCAACCATGTCTCTGGCCCGGCACTTTAGAAAAATCAATAACTCAGTTAGGGGTGAGGTACAAATTTTTTCATTGGAGGTACTAAATAGTACGAAATAGGTACTAAATATTGACATGGTTAGTATGTTGAAATTCGATCATAGCCGGGCCAGCGACATGCACGCGCTATCCGCTTTGTTGAATGATAGACAAGGATAGCAATACCATTGCTAATCAAATACTACTATTACTAGTAGTTCTGTGAACAGTAGACCTCGCGCAGTTATAACGACGTCCCAAACAATAAGCATATCCACACTGATACACTAACTATTTATTTGATCAGATCATGCTTACACAAAAAGATTTAATTATCATATAACGCTTTCCGGAATTTAGCGCGAGAAAACCAGAAGACATCTAGGCGCCCAGACGAGCTGTTATAAGTTCTTTGCATCCTATTTAATAGTGCATAAAAATTGCATTCAATGAGGCATGCAATTTATAGTCTACACAGCTGCTAATTTTTCAACAAGTTACATTGAGATATTGAATTGTTGCCTCATGGCATGCGATTTATAGTCAACTCGACAGCGTATGAAGGAGGCTCCTTTTTCCTTTTATATTATCCTTGAAATGCAAAATTTCCAAAAACCTTGTATATACGTCGACGCGCAATTCAAAAAGGAACATACCTGTCAAATTTCATGAAAATCTATTACCGCGTTTCGCCGTAAATGCGCAACATATAAACATTCAAACATTAAGAGAAATGCCAAACCGTCGACTTGAATCTTAGACCTCACTTCGCTCGGTCAATAACGTGGACCTTCACTATAGGCATTCTTGGTATACCTCGACTGTATCCAACAAAATATTTATTCAATAAGTTTGAGAGTTAAATAAAACAGTCTACCAATTAAATGTTAGAAACTCCATTTTTTCATGAAAATAGTAGCTCATCTTATTTTGTTAAAGCAAAATTTAAGTTATTATCGCGTAGTCTGACTAATTTTCAGCTGATTTTACGACTCCCACTGGTGCACAAGCGGTACAAGGCATCTTCCTTTTGCTGGCGTTTTTGGCTCACCTCATACTGTTCTCAAAGGAGCATGATGATAGTAAATAGACCATAGGCCTATAGTTACTGTTAGTAGGATAATTAAATGTTCACCGTATGTCATTATAATTATAACTCTAATTTTATAAATAATGATATTATTCACTAATGATATAATGTTGAATGGCATCATCCTCATTAAATAAATTAGCAGTTCCTGTTTTCTCATGTATGTGCATTAGTTTGGTGCAGTAGCATATATATTTATTTTTTGTAAAGCTTTTTGGATTTTGTTTTTTGGCGAATAAATAAATTCATTCATTCATTCATTGAAGATTGCCCTTAAATTTACGAGCCTCCAAAATATATTTGAAGGTACTATATAATCACTATATTGTATACTGCACATTAAAAAGTAGTATAAATTGACCAATTACATTCTATAATTGAAAATACTAACCTGAAAGAAATCTAAAAAAGAAGTATGGAATGGATAGTGTCTAGTGGAATTGAGAAAAGCTCTCCAAAAGACTAATCTCCTTTTTTTAGCATGCTTGTCATCTCTTTCTACTCTTCCGTATTCATTCTTTCTCTCTTGAATGATAATGGAAATAATATTCTTCTACAGTGGAACCACGATAATTCAAACCTCTATAACTTGTAGTGGAAGCTCGTCCCTTAACTAGAATCTAAATTTCTCGAAAATTCAATTTTCCATTTCAATTTTAAAATCATTTTTATTCTAGTATGATTGCTGAGATTAGGAGGATTGTTAAAATTCGGGTAGCCTGAAATTTACATTTTATTTTTTTTTAATTTTTCAAATTTTTCTTCTACATTGTAACTGAGCAAAATAGGTACCTATCACATTTGTTATACTATTCAATAAGAAGCTAAGTTTCAGTTTATAGATCTTGACACACCGTTGGCTTCTAAAAGTTGAATTTAATTACGTCATTTGTGAATTATTTACATTAACTGAAACTGAAAAAGTTCAGCAGTAGCAGTAGGCCTACAGTAGTCTATATGCTAGACCTACAATAATAATTATAATCATCACAAGGAGAATAGGATGAGCAATAACAAATCACAACAGAACATTAGAATGGATTATGATAGTTCACATTACCGTTTTTGGTCAATTTGTGAAAATTTCAACATTTTTCAAATTCAAATTACTCAAAATACCGTAGGTACTACAATAATACTCACTCAAAAGTTTCATATTACCACAATATTAATTATCCTCACTGATATATTTCCTGTTGCTACAAAAAAAATCTTTATTGGAATGCATAATATATTCACTTGTTTCACTGCTTAGAATGTCATTTTTGAGATACAATTCTTCTTTATAGAGTTGATGATTCAGATCACAATAGCAGTCAGCTATAACACACAACATATAATAAATTAATCCGAATTGAATTGAGTTTATTTCGTCAAAATTAGCCTATACATGATTGTAACATTTTAAACAGGGGACAATAATGCTTGCAGCACAAACATAACAACAGTGTAAATAAAACTCAAGACATCATGACATTTGGAGTAATATAATATTAGGTATAAACAGTACCTAATAAAACTTATCATGTTTATAAGAAATAATAAAGATTGGTATTTATAAACTAATATTGATAACTATGGAATACTTGTTTTAGACTATATAATTAACATCTGAATACAACTGCATTGCTTAGCAAAAATACTGTACCAATTAATAAAATACCTAATAATTGTCCACATAGACCTACTAGGCCTATAATGTTTAGCAGGACGGTGACCAGGGAAGTCCGAATCCGCTAAGGAGTGTGTAACAACTCACCTGCCGAAGCAACTAGCCCTAAAACATTGCTTGCAGTACAAACATAACAGCAGTGTGAAATAAATATTAAACTGTAAATATTCAACAACTGTAAGAGGGTGTAGAGTAGCCAATCTTTATCATGTCCAATATAGCGCACTGATATTGTCAACTTTCACATTATTCATGTACACAAAAATACATCTTAACTTGGTTCATTGGAGGCATTTCAGGAGGCATTGTTAGGGTGCCATACTGTACTATTGTACCATTTCCAGTGTGAGTGGATAGCATATACCGGTATTAGTCCATATTTAGTTGACGGGGATTCTAAAATTATGGTCGGAATCAGAAAATTCATGTTCAAAGTTCATAAGTTCATGATATTTTTCATAACCCTAGTTCTCTTTTTGAATAAATGATTGACGAATTTATTGTCTGTGAAATTCTATGGAATGGAGCTATCCAGCCAACACTCTCGAAGCCTACAAAATGTTTGTAAATAATTTGGAAAACCATTTTTCATCAATCCAAGCTTTCTCAAGTCTGTGAGCTATCAGGTTCAGCTGTGTCCGAAAAGTTTCAGGGTGAATCACTTTGAAGAAAATTCGACCCTTTAATCTGTTTTAAACGAGATGGAAGTTTTCGTGAAAAGAGTTTGGCCTGTCTGGTAGAGGCTATTATTGGCGGACAAGCTTTATGTTGCTTAACGAGTGAAACACTAAAGTTTCAGTCTCAAATCAATTATTAACTTGTTCGCTGAAAAGGTTTCTTCAAGCACTATTATAATATGATGCATATAAAAAGGGGCTGCTATTTTTTTGAATGAAGATGCGTTCAAATTTCTGACGTTCATCGATTAATTTTTCAAGCTTCAAATAAGTTGGCACAATGTTTCAAGCATGCATCGTCACCTCATATGTAGAATCTGTATAGATTCTAGATTGTATATATGCTGTATTATATTGTTGTACAGTACTTGAACGACATTCAAAGTAGTAAAGGTGACTTCTCCCTGTTCATATGTTTTCATACCAGTAGTATTGAATGATAATGATAATAATGTGTGTATTCCGTCAAATAAAATTTCATCTCAGTCTCCTTTGTTCTACGATCGAATGGACATTGATATGTCCAAAGCTCCGCCAATTTATGTAGATGCATAACAATATAATTATTATCTATAGTTATTATATTATAAATTGCTTTTTCATATTATATACAGTTCAATAATTATTTTCTTAGTCTATATTATGTAAATTCATTTATAATTTTGCTGTATTGTAAGCTATTGTATATAAGTGTATAAGCCAGTATATATTGTAATCTAAATAAATAAAGTACTCAATCAATCAATCGCACTGATTTTACCTCAAGCAGAATGATTGAAACTGAGCTTCATTACCAAGTAAAGAGAAGTTATTAGGACAGTACAATCTCATCTAGTCTAGTTTCACTTGAAACTAAAATTCCACCCCGTATTGAACGAAAACGATTCAGTGCTGAGAAGTATATTTTATTTGACTCAGATTTCAAAAATCAGCTATAATAACAATCAGGATCGTATTAGTGGGATCTAAAACTTGATAACATATATGGGTCTATCTACAATAAGAAAATTGGTTGTATTAATTTTATTGACGAATTTTCAAATCAAATTTATTTTTATTTTTGATCCAATGAATCTGATATCCTGAATTAAATGGGTACAAGGCTGGTGAAACCAAACCTTTTTTCTAATAATGATGTGCGGCAGCATTCTATTTTGCACCTTTATTGCTCACAATTAATACTATTATCACACTGATCAATTGAAATTATTATAAGAATAAATATCGTGCCTCATATCAAAACAAACATATATTTCATTCATGACAAACAAATTTTTCTCTATCATCGTACCTGGGTTATTGTTTTGTAACTCTCACACAGTATTATATGATTATATTTGAACAATATAAACTTATTGTGACTATCAAATTTATAGTATAATTAACTACAATAAAGATAAAGAAGCAATAGCCCAACTCTTTCCATCCACAAAAACATAGACTACTATTATTATGGGAATTTTACGTGTCTAATGCACATTAAAAGTTGTTATTGAGGTCAAGTCCAAGAGAGATGATAATACTGTACTACTCTCCATCAGGAATAGTACGTAGCCTACCTATTGAACTTTTTTGTAGTTAAATTTTCCCTTATAGTACCTACGGACCAATATTCTGTCAAGTAGAGTAGGATATAGGCTACCCATTCTCATAATGAATATGGGCATTTTTATTTTTTTATTTATTTATAATTTCTACTAAGTAGCACTTATTATTGTTACTCTATTATTGATATATTTTTCATATTATTCTCAGATTTATACCCAGCATATATTATAATATATCCAGTAAGCTCATATTAAATTATTGGAGTTGAAATTATATGATTATGAAATGATTAAAGTAACTTAAATATTATTTAATTGTTTAAAAATCAAGTAGAGGTGTTTGAGATATAAACGTTATCATAACTTACCATAACTCTGTACTCCATGTTCATATAGTACAGTATAGAATGATGATCTATTTACTTTCCTTGCCCTACGACCTACTACCATATAAGAATGATGATGATAATAATGCGATTCGCTCTATTTACTTTCCTTGTTCTACGACCTACTAGGTACCATAATATTATATACCTAGGTAAGGAAAATATTGCTTTCCAAAAAAATTTGAGGCACCCCAATTTCAGGTTTTTTATACGTCCCCTGAGTCCAAAAACATGATTTTTCAGTAGGCTTATTCATATTTCAATACTGTTATTTCTATAAACCCCCCTTCACAGCAGTATTTTATTTTTTGCTCACTTTACCTATCTACGTACCACTTGTGTGAATCTAAGTGAATCTTGTGTGATTCTAAGTGAATCTTGTGTGCAGTATGGTTATGTGATTTCGCGATAATAGAATGAATTACTTATTAATTTTTTGACGTGTGAAGATAACTTTTTGTTTGTATTACTATTGTTTACTCGCGCTTCGCGCTCGGCAGGGGGCTTCACCCCCTGCACCCCCTGTGGGGTGGGTAAGCAGCCTCCGCGCTTCGCGCTCCAGCTGGTAGGCGGGCTTTACTATTGTTTATTTTGTGTGGTTTGTAGGCTGCTACTATATTTCACATTGTTTTTTAAACTTATTATATTTTTCAATACGTTTATATTTATATGTTAATCCTATAATTTTCATTTTTATACACTCTCCCTAGTATTTTATTCTTTTTTGAAGAGAATAGAATAGAATTTAATTTGATTTTTGCTTGGAAACAAACAAAAATTTTGTAGAATATGTAGGCTGCACGGTAGAATAAGAATATTATTTGGAGTAGATAGCCAAACTTTTGAAACTGCATAGACGATAAAAGATGCTGAAAAATAAAAGGTTGCAATCGAATAAAAGAGGTATTGGAAGATTATTAGACATGAGAAATAATAAGGCGGCGACTAAGCGAGTGACGTCACTTCCTCATATTATTCACGTACTTGATATCTATTACAAAACTGCTTATGACTATCATGAAAAATTGCGACATTGCATCTATTTTGAGCCGATTGAAGTTGTATTATTTGTGTGGTCTTTATTAGGCCGGTTACCTATCAGGCGAGATTCAACAGGTGAGGTGCATTTCTATAATAGATCATTTCTTTTGATTGCTCTCATTCGCTCCACTATTTCAAACAAAAAAATTAAAATTTAGATATTTGAATCTTTTAAAATATAATTACAGAATTATACTCGCTCAGCAGAATTCCTAATAGTTTCATATCTCTAATTAATCAAATCAAAGATGATTTTCTTTTTCCAGGTTGTCCTAGTTGAATAACTAGAATATTCATGAACATTTCGTAAATAAACATTTTGAAATTACTATTTTTTATTAATTAAGATTCTTATTCATAATTCTTCTCTCATGATTAATCGAAAATACTTCTATAATAAAGTGTATCACTTTTTACAAAAAAAAAAAAAAAAAATAATAGAAAAAAATGTGTCATGATTATGTGAATGTTCCATAATAATTATATTGCAAAATTTTCACAACTTATCTCTTTTTAAAGATATTTTATTTATTTTGAAAGTCATGTCATCCATGATATCATAACCCATCTAATTTTTCTTGGATGTAATTTGAAATATTATTTTGAGAGTAAGAAATTCAGTTGCGGGTATAATTATTGAATGTAACTAAATTGATAAAGCGATTAGATCTCCAATGTGAAAGATAGAACGTGTGCTTTATCACATTTTCAATTCCATGCTACACATAAATAGATTTTGTATTTTCTATTCGAGGCCCATACTCTTCCAATCGTTTTGTGAGCTACAGGTGCTTGTATTAAAACACTGCTTACCTGAGGGGATCTTGTAAGAATTCAATTATAGGCTGTCTCAGTTCGGGCAGTTTAAACCTATATAATTGTATTCAGGGGATTGGGATCTTGTAGGGAAAGGTAGCGTAGGGGAAAATTGGTAGAAGTTTTCTATAGGCCTATATATATACAGAGTGGGTGAAAAGTCCGAGAATGGATGGCTTAATATCTCATACACAAAGGTTATTTGACGGTGGGTGTTATTGGGGATCCTACTCAAATTGAAAAAAAACTACTTTACTATGACTTTAAAAAACTTGTCCGCCATCTTGGGTCCGCCATATATTGAATGCAACATTATTTTTTCAAATAGGAAAGTGGTCATTCGATACATGATTTCGATACGGAATTTCAAGTAAAAATGAATGGCTGAAACCGCATATCGATAACTCAATGCGTTTCGAATATATTCGCATTATTAAGCAATACTATTCAAAGCAGAAAGGAGAAAAAAAAGTCCGAGAATGGCTTAGTATCACCTAAAAAATTGTGATTCCAAGTTGAGTGTGATTGGGAATCCTACTCAAATTGAAAATACTATTTTACTATGATTTTAGAAATCCGGTCCACCATCTTGGATATCCGCCATTTTTAATGCAACTTTATAGGAAGGTGGTCATGCGATACATGATTTCGATATGGAATTTTAGGAAAAAATGATTGGTGGAAACCTCACATCGATATCTCAAACCGTTTAGGAGATATTCATATTATTAATCAATACCACTTATGTATTTCATTTCTGATTTGCATGGTATTTATTAATAATGTGAATATCTTCTAAATGGTTTGAGATATCGAAGTACGGTTTTTGCCATTCATTTTGTCTTGAAATTCTGTATTGAAATCATGTATTGTATGACCACCTTCCTATTCAAAAAAATAAAGTTGCATTCAATATGGCGGATCCAAGATGGCGGACCAGATTTTCAAAGTAATAGTAAAGTGGTATTTTCAATTGAGTAGGATCCCCAATCACATCCACCATCAAATTATCCTTGTGTTTGAGATATTAAGCCGTTCTCGGACTTTTTTCTCTCCTTTCTGCTTAGAATAGTAGGTTGATTAATAATGTGAATATCTTCGAAACGGTTTGAGATATCGATGTGCGGTTTTCGCCATTCATTTTTCTTGAAATTCCGTATCGAAATCATGTATCGCATGACCACCTTCCTATTGAAAGTAATAAAGTTGCATTCAATAAGACGGATCCAAGATGGCGGACAAGATTTTTAAAGTCTTAGTAAAGTATTATTTTCAATTGAGTAGGATCCCCAATCACACCCACCTTCAAATAACCTTTGTGTATGAGATATTAAGCCGTTCTCGGACTTTTCACCCACTCTGTATATATATTTTTTTAATTAACGAGAATGATCCTTATCCGGACCTTGAGATGCAGGTCAAAGGACAATAAGGTAAAGTTTTAGATAATAGCTTTCTTGTAGTTTTTCAGTTGTTCCGTCCCAAAAGTTTAATAATACCTATATGTTTTCCTAAACCTTAGCAACCACAGCATTGCAAACGAGTAGCCCTAATTATTGCTTGTTTATATATTCTTATTAATGTAATTGATATTTTAAAACTCTTAATTTTTGTATGTTTATAATAAATAATCATAATTGTTTAACGTAACGCAATCAGATTTTAATAAATTGTTTAGTATCACTGTGCATTTTGTTTATCAATTACACCCACCTTTGATCAATAGCTCCTCTTTTTCTTTTTATATTACAGTCATTACATTAGATTATAATTCCATTGAAATTGTATTTTCTATTGCTGTGTTTCATGTTATTTTGATTCCACCCATCAATTTGATTGCTCAAATTTCACATTTTATTCTTCATTTACAGGAGATTACATCGTACCAATCGTCCTCCGGTCTATTTTCTCTCTATTTAAAGCTCTTGTTTCCCCAAAAAGTAATACAAATATTCCTTCGCCAGTTTTCCTCACAACTCGTATAAGTTATCTATAATTTTCACTATGGTTATTGATCTAATTTCAAGTAATTATTCAATGAGCTTGGCTCTCATCAT